>NW_026775039.1:0-279230 GCF_963082965.1 Carassius carassius
CACTAATCATTGAATGAAGCAGCTTTCTCTCATTGAGAGAGAAGGTTTTAAGCAGATATTGGCTAATTTGCAGTTCATTTGAACAGAAGCACTATTTCAACATTACTGGTCTCAGAAACCTGTAAACTGACAATCTTGAGCATTGACGCTCTAACATAAGATTTTGTGCATATAACTTCTAACACATTAAAAAGTGTTTTACTGCATTGCAAAAACATTTTATTTCATTAGACATAAGCATCTTTCAGTTTGTCAAGTTTTACACTAAACATTTAATGAAGCAGCTTTCTCTCATTGAGAGAGAAGGTTTTAAAGCAGATTTTGGCTAATTTGCAGTTCATTTGAACAGAAGCACTATTTGAACATTAGTGGTCTCAGAAATCTGTAAACTGACAATCTTGATTATTGAAGCTCTAACATAAGATTTTGTGCATATAACTTCTAACACATTAAAAACTGTTTTACTGCATTGTAAAAAAAATTATATTTGATAAGACATAAGCATCTTTCAGTTTGTCAAGTTTTGCACTAAACATTGAATAAAGCAGCTTTTTTTCAATGAGAAAGGAGGTTTTAATCAGATTTGGACTAATTTGCAGTTCATTTGAACAGAAGCACTATTTCAACATTACTGGTCTCAGAAACCTGTAAACTGACAATCTTGAGCACTGAAGTTCTAACATAAGTTTTTGTGCATATAACTTCTAACACATTAAAAACTGTCTCACCGCATTGCAGAAATCATTTTATTTCATAAGACATAAGCATCTTTCAGTTTGGCAAGATTTGCACTGAATATTGAATGAAGCAGCTCTAACTCACAGAGAGAGAAGCTTTTGAGCAGATTTGGGCTAGATTTCACTTCATTTGAACAGAAGCACTATTTCAACATTACTGGTCTCAGAAACCTGTGAACTGACAATCTTGAGCATTGAAGTCCTAACATAAGGTTTTGTGCATATAACTTCTATTATATTAAAAACTATCTCACTGCATTGCAGAAATCATTTTAATTCATAAGACATAAGCATCTTTCAGTTTGGCAAGATTTGCACTGAATATTGAATGAAGCAGCTTTCTCTCATAGAGAGACAAGCTTTTGAGCAGATTTGGGCTAGATTTCACTTCATTTGAACAGAAGCACTATTTTAACATTACTGGTCTCAGAAACCTGTAAACTGACAATCTTGAGCATTGAAGTCCTAACATAGGTTTTTGTGCATATAACTTCTAACACATTAAAAACTGCCTTACAGCATTGCAGAAATCATTTTATTTCATAAGACATAAGCATCTTTCAGTTTGGCAAGGTTTGCACTGAATATTGAATAAAGCAGCTTTCTCTCATAGAGAGACAAGCTTTTGAGCAGATTTGGGCTAGATTTCACTTCATTTGAACAGAAGCACTATTTCAACATTACTGGTCTCAGAAACCTGTAAACTGACAATCTTGAGCATTGAAGTCCTAACATAAGTTTTTGTGCATATAACTTCTAACACATTAAAAACTGTCTTACAGCATTGCAAAAACATTGTATTTCATAAGGCATAAGCACCTTTCAGTCTGGCAAGATTTGCACTGAATATTGAATGAAGCAGCTTTCTCTCATAGAGAGACAAGCTTTTGAGCAGATTTGGGCTAGATTTCACTTCATTTGAACAGGAGCACTATTTCAACATTACTGGTCTCAGAAACCTGTAAACTTACAATCTTGAGCATTGAAGTCCTAACATAAGTTTTTGTGCATATAACTTCTAACACATTAAAAACTGTCTCACTGCATTGCAGAAATCATTTTAATTCATAAGACATAAGCATCTTTCAGTTTGGCAAGATTTGCACTGAACACTGAATGAAGCAGCTCTAACTCACAGAGAGAGAAGCTTTTGAGCAGATTTGGGCTAGATTTCACTTCATTTGAACAGAAGCACTATTTCAACATTACTGGTCTCAGAAACCTGTAAACTGACAATCTTGAGCATTGAAGTCCTAACATAAGTTTTTGTGCATATAACTTCTAACAAATTAAAAACTATCTCACTGCATTGCAGAAATCATTTTAATTCATAAGACATAAGCATCTTTCAGTTTGGCAAGATTTGCACTGAACACTGAATGAAGCAGCTCTAACTCACAGAGAGAGAAGCTTTTCAGCAGATTTGGGCTAGATTTCACTTCATTTGAACAGAAGCACTATT
Source organism: Carassius carassius (assembly GCF_963082965.1). NCBI lineage: Eukaryota > Metazoa > Chordata > Actinopteri > Cypriniformes > Cyprinidae > Carassius > Carassius carassius. The sequence continues at coordinate 2,200 of NW_026775039.1, forward strand.
TCAACATCAATGGTCTCAAAAACCTGTAAACTGACAATCTTGAGCATTGAAGTCCTAACATAAGGTTTTGTGCATATAACTTCTAACACATTAAAAACTGTCTCACAGCATTTGCAAAAACATTGTATTTCATAAGGCATAAGCATCTTTCAGTTTGGCAAGATTTGCACAGAATATTGAATGAAGCAGCTTTCTCTAATAGAGAGACAAGCTTTTGAGCAGATTCGGGCTAGATTTCTCTTCATTTGAACAGAAGCACTATTTCAACATTACTGGTCTCAGAAACCTGTAAACTGACAATCTTGAACATTGAAGTCCTAACACAAGGTTTTGTGCATATAACTTCTAACACATTAAAAACTGTCTCGCTGCATTGCAGAAATCATTTTATTTCATAAGACATAAGCATCTTTCAGTTTGGCAAGATTTGCATTGAACACTAAATGAAGCAGCTCTAACTCACAGAGAAAGAAGCTTTTGAGCAGATTTGGGCTAGATTTCACTTCATTTGAACAGAAGCACTATTTCAACATTACTGGTCTCAGAAACCTGTGAACTGACAATCTTGAGCATTGAAGTCCTAACATAAGGTTTTGTGCATATAACTTCTATTATATTAAAAACTATCTCACTGCATTGCAGAAATCATTTTAATTCATAAGACATAAGCATCTTTCAGTTTGGCAAGATTTGCACTGAATATTGAATGAAGCAGCTTTCTCTCATAGAGAGACAAGCTTTTGAGCAGATTTGGGCTAGATTTCACTTCATTTGAACAGAAGCACTATTTTAACATTACTGGTCTCAGAAACCTGTAAACTGACAATCTTGAGCATTGAAGTCCTAACATAGGTTTTTGTGCATATAACTTCTAACACATTAAAAACTGCCTTACAGCATTGCAGAAATCATTTTATTTCATAAGACATAAGCATCTTTCAGTTTGGCAAGGTTTGCACTGAATATTGAATAAAGCAGCTTTCTCTCATAGAGAGACAAGCTTTTGAGCAGATTTGGGCTAGATTTCACTTCATTTGAACAGAAGCACTATTTCAACATTACTGGTCTCAGAAACCTGTAAACTGACAATCTTGAGCATTGAAGTCCTAACATAAGTTTTTGTGCATATAACTTCTAACACATTAAAAACTGTCTCACTGCATTGCAGAAATCATTTTAATTCATAAGACATAAGCATCTTTCAGTTTGGCAAGATTTGCACTGAACACTGCATGAAGCAGCTCTAACTCACAGAGAGAGAAGCTTTTGAGCAGATTTGGGCTAGATTTCACTTCATTTGAACAGAAGCACTATTTGAACATTACTGGTCTCAGAAACCTGTATACTGACAATCTTGAGCATTGAAGTCCTAACATAAGTTTTTGTGCATATAACTTCTAACACATTAAAAACTGTCTTACAGCATTTGCAAAAACATTGTATTTCATAAGGCATAAGCATCTTTCAGTTTGGCAAGATTTGCACTGAATATTGTATAAAGCAGCTTTCTCTCATAGAGAGAGAAGCTTTTGAGCAGATTTGGGCTAGATTTCACTTCATTTGAACAGAAGCACTATTTGAACATTACTGGTCTCAGAAACCTGTAAACTGACAATCTTGAGCATTGAAGTCCTAACATAAGGTTTTGTGCATATAACCTCTAACACATTAAAAACTGTCTTACAGCATTTGCAAAAACATTGTATTTCATAAGGCATAAGCATCTTTCAGTTTGGCAAGATTTGCACTGAATATTGAATGAAGCAGCTTTCTCTCATAGAGAGACAAGCATTTGAGCAGATTTGGGCTAGATTTCACTTAATTTCAACAGATGCACTATTTTAACATTACTGGTCTCAGAAACCTGTAAACTGACAATCTTGAGCATTGAAGTCCTAACACATGTTTTTGTGCATATAACTTCTAACACATTAAAAACTGTCTTACAGCATTGCAAAAACATTGTATTTCATAAGGCATAAGCATCTTTCAGTTTGGCAAGATTTGCACTGAATATTGAATGAAGCAGCTTTCTCTCATAGAGAGACAAGCTTTTGAGCAGATTTGGGCTAGATTTCACTTCATTTGAAAAGAAGCACTATTTTAACATTACTGGTCTCAGAAACCTGTAAACTGACAATCTTGAGCATTGAAGTCCTAACATAAGTTTTTGTGCATATAACTTCTAACACATTAAAAACTGTCTTACAGCATTTGCAAAAACATTGTATTTTATAAGGCATAAGCATCTTTCAGTTTGGCAAGATTTGCACTGAATATTGAATGAAGCAGCTTTCTCTAATAGAGAGACAAGCTTTTGAGCAGATTTGGGCTAGATTTCACTTCATTTGAACAGAAGCACTATTTTAACATTACTGGTCTCAGAAACCTGTAAACTGACAATCTTGAGCATTGAGGTCCTAACATAAGTTTTTGTGCATATAACTTCTAACACATTAAAAACGGTCTAACAGCATTGCAAAAACATTGTATTTCATAAGGCATAAGCATCTTTCAGTTTGGCAAGATTTGCACTGAATATTGAATGAAGCAGCTTTCTCTCATAGAGAGACAAGCTTTTGAGCAGATTTAGGCTAGATTTCACTTCATTTGAACAGAAGCACTATTTCAACATTACTGGTCTCAGAAACCTGTAAACTGACAATCTTGAGCATTGAAGTCCTAACATAAGGTTTTGTGCATATAACCTCTAACACATTAAAAACTGTCTTACAGCATTTGCAAAAACATTGTATTTCATAAGGCATAAGCATCTTTCAGTTTGGCAAGATTTGCACTGAATATTGAATGAAGCAGCTTTCTCTCATAGAGAGACAAGCATTTGAGCAGATTTGGGCTAGATTTCACTTAATTTCAACAGATGCACTATTTTAACATTACTGGTCTCAGAAACCTGTAAACTGACAATCTTGAGCATTGAAGTCCTAACACATGTTTTTGTGCATATAACTTCTAACACATTAAAAACTGTCTTACAGCATTGCAAAAACATTGTATTTCATAAGGCATAAGCATCTTTCAGTTTGGCAAGATTTGCACTGAATATTGAATGAAGCAGCTTTCTCTCATAGAGAGACAAGCTTTTGAGCAGATTTGGGCTAGATTTCACTTCATTTGAACAGAAGCACTATTTTAACATTACTGGTCTCAGAAACCTGTAAACTGACAATCTTGAGCATTGAAGTCCTAACATAAGTTTTTGTGCATATAACTTCTAACACATTAAAAACTGTCTTACAGCATTGCAAAAACATTGTATTTCATAAGGCATAAGCATCTTTCAGTTTGGCAAGATTTGCACTGAATATTGAATGAAGCAGCTTTCTCTCATAGAGAGACAAGCATTTGAGCAGATTTAGGCTAGATTTCACTTCATTTGAACAGAAGCACTATTTCAACATTACTGGTCTCAGAAACCTGTAAACTGACAATCTTGAGCATTGAAGTCCTAACATAAGGTTTTGTGCATATAACTTCTAACACATTAAAAACTGTCTTACAGCATTGCAAAAACATTGTATTTCATAAGGCATAAGAATCTTTCAGTTTGGCAAGATTTGCACTGAATATTGAATGAAGCAGCTTTCTTTCGTAGAGAGACAAGCTTTTGAGCAGATTTGGGCTAGATTTCACTTCATTTGAACAGGAGCACTATTTTAACATTACTGGTCTCAGAAACCTGTAAACTGACAATCTTGAGCATTGAAGTCCTAACATAAGTTTTTGTGCATATAACTTCTAACACATTAAAAAACTGTCTTACAGCATTGCAAAAACATTGTATTTCATAAGGCATAAGCATCTTTCAGTTTGGCAAGATTTGCACTAAATATAGAATGAAGCAGCTTTCTCTCATAGAGAGACAAGCTTTTGAGCAGATTTAGGCTAGATTTCACTTCATTTGAACAGAAGCACTATTTCAACATTACTGGTCTCAGAAACCTGTAAACTGACAATCTTGAGCATTGAAGTCCTAACATAAGGTTTTGTGCATATAACCTCTAACACATTAAAAACTGTCTTACAGCATTTGCAAAAACATTGTATTTCATAAGGCATAAGCATCTTTCAGTTTGGCAAGATTTGCACTGAATATTGAATGAAGCAGCTTTCTCTCATAGAGAGACAAGCATTTGAGCAGATTTGGGCTAGATTTCACTTAATTTCAACAGATGCACTATTTTAACATTACTGGTCTCAGAAACCTGTAAACTGACAATCTTGAGCATTGAAGTCCTAACACATGTTTTTGTGCATATAACTTCTAACACATTAAAAACTGTCTTACAGCATTGCAAAAACATTGTATTTCATAAGGCATAAGCATCTTTCAGTTTGGCAAGATTTGCACTGAATATTGAATGAAGCAGCTTTCTCTCATAGAGAGACAAGCTTTTGAGCAGATTTGGGCTAGATTTCACTTCATTTGAACAGAAGCACTGTTTAACATTACTGGTCTCAGAAACCTGTAAACTGACAATCTTGAGCATTGAAGTCCTAACATAAGTTTTTGTGCATATAACTTCTAACACATTAAAAACTGTCTTACAGCATTTGCAAAAACATTGTATTTCATAAGGCATAAGCATCTTTCAGTTTGGCAAGATTTGCACTGAATATTGAATGAAGCAGCTTTCTCTCATAGAGAGACAAGCTTTTGAGCAGATTTGGGCTAGATTTCACTTCATTTGAACAGAAGCACTATTTCAACATTACTGGTCTCAGAAACCTGTAAACTGACAATCTTGAGCATTGAAATCCTAACATAAGTTTTTGTGCATATAACTTCTAACACATTAAAAACTGTCTTACAGCATTGCAAAAACATTGTATTTCATAAGGCATAAGAATCTTTCAGTTTGGCAAGATTTGCACTGAATATTGAATGAAGCAGCTTTCTTTCATAGAGAGACAAGCTTTTGAGCAGATTTGGGCTAGATTTCACTTCATTTGAACAGGAGCACTATTTTAACATTACTGGTCTCAGAAACCTGTAAACTGACAATCTTGAGCATTGAAGTCCTAACATAAGTTTTTGTGCATATAACTTCTAACACATTAAAAAACTGTCTTACAGCATTGCAAAAACATTGTATTTCATAAGGCATAAGCATCTTTCAGTTTGGCAAGATTTGCACTTAACACTGAATGAAGCAGCTTTCTCTCATAGAGAGACAAGCTTTTGAGCAGATTTGGGCTAGATTTCACTTCATTTCAACTGAAGCACTATTTTAACATTACTGGTCTCAGAAACCTGTAAACTGACAATCTTGAGCATTGAAGTCCTAACACATGTTTTTCTGCATATAACTTCTAACACATTAAAAACTGTCTTACAGCATTGCAAAAACATTGTATTTCATAAGGCATAAGCATCTTTCAGTTTGGCAAGATTTGCACTGAATATTGAATGAAGCAGCTTTCTCTAATAGAGAGACAAGCTTTTGAGCAGATTTGGGCTAGATTTCACTTCATTTGAACAGAAGCACTATTTTAACATTACTGGTCTCAGAAACCTGTAAACTGACAATCTTGAGCATTGAAGTCCTAACATAAGTTTTTGTGCATATAACTTCTAACACATTAAAAACTGTCTTACAGCATTGCAAAAACATTGTATTTCATAAGGCATAAGCATCTTTCAGTTTGGCAAGATTTGCACTGAATATTGAATGAAGCAGCTTTCTCTCATAGAGAGACAGCTTTTGAGCAGATTTAGGCTAGATTTCACTTCATTTGAACAGAAGCACTATTTCAACATTACTGGTCTCAGAAACCTGTAAACTGACAATCTTGAGCATTGAAGTCCTAACATAAGTTTTTGTGCATATAACTTCTAACACATTAAAAACTGTCTTACAGCATTGCAAAAACATTGTATTTCATAAGGCATAAGCATCTTTCAGTTTGGCAAGATTTGCACTGAATATTGAATAAAGCAGCTTTCTCTCATAGAGAGACAAGCTTTTGAGCAGATTTGGGCTAGATTTCACTTAATTTCAACAGATGCACTATTTTAACATTACTGGTCTCAGAAACCTGTAAACTGACAATCTTGAGCATTAAAGTCCTAACACATGTTTTTGTGCATATAACTTCTAACACATTAAAAACTGTCTTACAGCATTGCAAAAACATTGTATTTCATACGGCATAAGCATCTTTCAGTTTGGCAAGATTTGCACTGAATATTGAATGAAGCAGCTTTCTCTCATAGAGAGACAAGCATTTGAGCAGATTTGGGCTAGATTTCACTTAATTTCAACAGATGCACTATTTTAACATTACTGGTCTCAGAAACCTGTAAACTGACAATCTTGAGCATTGAAGTCCTAACACATGTTTTTGTGCATATAACTTCTAACACATTAAAAACTGTCTTACAGCATTGCAAAAACATTGTATTTCATAAGGCATAAGCATCTTTCAGTTTGGCAAGATTTGCACTGAATATTGAATGAAGCAGCTTTCTCTCATAGAGAGACAAGCTTTTGAGCAGATTTGGGCTAGATTTCACTTCATTTGAACAGAAGCACTATTTTAACATTACTGGTCTCAGAAACCTGTAAACTGACAATCTTGAGCATTGAAGTCCTAACATAAGTTTTTGTGCATATAACTTCTAACACATTAAAAACTGTCTTACAGCATTGCAAAAACATTGTATTTCATAAGGCATAAGCATCTTTCAGTTTGGCAAGATTTGCACTGAATATTGAATGAAGCAGCTTTCTCTCATAGAGAGACAAGCATTTGAGCAGATTTAGGCTAGATTTCACTTCATTTGAACAGAAGCACTATTTCAACATTACTGGTCTCAGAAACCTGTAAACTGACAATCTTGAGCATTGAAGTCCTAACATAAGGTTTTGTGCATATAACCTCTAACACATTAAAAACTGTCTTACAGCATTTGCAAAAACATTGTATTTCATAAGGCATAAGCATCTTTCAGTTTGGCAAGATTTGCACTGAATATTGAATGAAGCAGCTTTCTCTCATAGAGAGACAAGCATTTGAGCAGATTTGGGCTAGATTTCACTTAATTTCAACAGATGCACTATTTTAACATTACTGGTCTCAGAAACCTGTAAACTGACAATCTTGAGCATTGAAGTCCTAACACATGTTTTTGTGCATATAACTTCTAACACATTAAAAACTGTCTTACAGCATTGCAAAAACATTGTATTTCATAAGGCATAAGCATCTTTCAGTTTGGCAAGATTTGCACTGAATATTGAATGAAGCAGCTTTCTCTCATAGAGAGACAAGCTTTTGAGCAGATTTGGGCTAGATTTCACTTCATTTGAACAGAAGCACTGTTTAACATTACTGGTCTCAGAAACCTGTAAACTGACAATCTTGAGCATTGAAGTCCTAACATAAGTTTTTGTGCATATAACTTCTAACACATTAAAAACTGTCTTACAGCATTTGCAAAAACATTGTATTTCATAAGGCATAAGCATCTTTCAGTTTGGCAAGATTTGCACTGAATATTGAATGAAGCAGCTTTCTCTCATAGAGAGACAAGCTTTTGAGCAGATTTGGGCTAGATTTCACTTCATTTGAACAGAAGCACTATTTCAACATTACTGGTCTCAGAAACCTGTAAACTGACAATCTTGAGCATTGAAATCCTAACATAAGTTTTTGTGCATATAACTTCTAACACATTAAAAACTGTCTTACAGCATTGCAAAAACATTGTATTTCATAAGGCATAAGAATCTTTCAGTTTGGCAAGATTTGCACTGAATATTGAATGAAGCAGCTTTCTTTCATAGAGAGACAAGCTTTTGAGCAGATTTGGGCTAGATTTCACTTCATTTGAACAGGAGCACTATTTTAACATTACTGGTCTCAGAAACCTGTAAACTGACAATCTTGAGCATTGAAGTCCTAACATAAGTTTTTGTGCATATAACTTCTAACACATTAAAAAACTGTCTTACAGCATTGCAAAAACATTGTATTTCATAAGGCATAAGCATCTTTCAGTTTGGCAAGATTTGCACTAAATATAGAATGAAGCAGCTTTCTCTCATAGAGAGACAAGCTTTTGAGCAGATTTGGGCTAGATTTCACTTAATTTCAACTGAAGCACTATTTTAACATTACTGGTCTCAGAAACCTGTAAACTGACAATCTTGAGCATTGAAGTCCTAACACATGTTTTTGTGCATATAACTTCTAACACATTAAAAACTGTCTTACAGCATTGCAAAAACATTGTATTTCATAAGGCATAAGCATCTTTCAGTTTGGCAAGATTTGCACTGAATATTGAATGAAGCAGCTTTCTCTCATAGAGAGACAAGCTTTTGAGCAGATTTGGGCTAGATTTCACTTCATTTGAACAGAAGCACTATTTGAACATTACTGGTCTCAGAAACCTGTAAACTGACAATCTTGAGAATTGAAGTCCTAACATAAGTTTTTGTGCATATAACTTCTAACACATTAAAAACTGTCTTACAGCATGTGCAAAAACATTGTATTTCATAAGGCATAAGCACCTTTCAGTCTGGCAAGATTTGCACTGAATATTGAATGAAGCGGCTTTCTCTCATAGAGAAACAAGCTTTTGAGCAGATTTGGGCTAGATTTCACTTCATTTGAACAGAAGCACTATTTCAACATTACTGGTCTCAGAAACCTGTAAACTGACAATCTTGAGTATTGAAGTCCTAACATAAATTTTTGTGCATATAACTTCTAACACATTAAAAACTGTCTCACTGCATTGCAGAAATCATTTTATTTCATAAGACATAAGCATCTTTCAGTTTGGCAAGATTTGCACTTAACACTGAATGAAGCAGCTCTAACTCACAGAGAGAGAAGCTTTTGAGCAGATTTGGGCTAGATTTCACTTCATTTGAACAGAAGCACTATTTCAACATTACTGGTCTCAGAAACCTGTAAACTGACAATCTTGAGTATTGAAGTCCTAACATAAATTTTTGTGCATATAACTTCTAACACATTAAAAAACTGTCTCACTGCATTGCAGAAATCATTTTATTTCATAAGACATAAGCATCTTTCAGTTTGGCAAGATTTGCATTGAACACTGAATGAAGCAGCTCTAACTCACAGAGAGAGAAACTTTTGAGCAGATTTGGGCTAGATTTCACTTCATTTGAACAGAAGCACTATTTCAACATTACTGGTCTCAGAAACCTGTAAACTGACAATCTTGAGTATTGAAGTCCTAACATAAATTTTTGTGCATATAACTTCTAACACATTAAAAACTGTCTCACTGCATTGCAGAAATCATTTTATTTCATAAGACATAAGCATCTTTCAGTTTGGCAAGATTTGCACTTAACACTGAATGAAGCAGCTCTAACTCACAGAGAGAGAAGCTTTTGAGCAGATTTGGGCTAGATTTCACTTCATTTGAACAGAAGCACTATTTGAACATTACTGGTCTCAGAAACCTGTAAACTGACAATTTGAGCATTGAAGTCCTAACATAAGTTTTTCTGCATATAACTTCTAACACATTAAAAACTGTCTTACAGCATTTGCAAAAACATTGTATTTCATAAGGCATAAGCATCTTTCAGTTTGGCAAGATTTGCACTGAATATTGAATGAAGCAGCTTTCTCTAATAGAGAGACAAGCTTTTGAGCAGATTTGGGCTAGATTTCACTTCATTTGAACAGAAGCACTATTTTAACATTACTGGTCTCAGAAACCTGTAAACTGACAATCTTGAGCATTGAAGTCCTAACATAAGTTTTTGTGCATATAACTTCTAACACATTAAAAACTGTCTTACAGCATTGCAAAAACATTGTATTTCATAAGGCATAAGCATCTTTCAGTTTGGCAAGATTTGCACTGAATATTGAATGAAGCAGCTTTCTCTCATAGAGAGACAGCTTTTGAGCAGATTTAGGCTAGATTTCACTTCATTTGAACAGAAGCACTATTTCAACATTACTGGTCTCAGAAACCTGTAAACTGACAATCTTGAGCATTGAAGTCCTAACATAAGTTTTTGTGCATATAACTTCTAACACATTAAAAACTGTCTTACAGCATTGCAAAAACATTGTATTTCATAAGGCATAAGCATCTTTCAGTTTGGCAAGATTTGCACTGAATATTGAATAAAGCAGCTTTCTCTCATAGAGAGACAAGCTTTTGAGCAGATTTGGGCTAGATTTCACTTAATTTCAACAGATGCACTATTTTAACATTACTGGTCTCAGAAACCTGTAAACTGACAATCTTGAGCATTAAAGTCCTAACACATGTTTTTGTGCATATAACTTCTAACACATTAAAAACTGTCTTACAGCATTGCAAAAACATTGTATTTCATACGGCATAAGCATCTTTCAGTTTGGCAAGATTTGCACTGAATATTGAATGAAGCAGCTTTCTCTCATAGAGAGACAAGCTTTTGAGCAGATTTGGGCTAGATTTCACTTCATTTGAACAGAAGCACTATTTTAACATTACTGGTCTCAGAAACCTGTAAACTGACAATCTTGAGCATTGAAGTCCTAACATAAGTTTTTGTGCATATAACTTCTAACACATTAAAAACTGTCTTACAGCATTGCAAAAACATTGTATTTCATAAGGCATAAGCATCTTTCAGTTTGGCAAGATTTGCACTGAATATTGAATGAAGCAGCTTTCTCTCATAGAGAGACAAGCTTTTGAGCAGATTTAGGCTAGATTTCAATTAATTTGAACAGAAGCACTATTTCAACATTACTGGTCTCAGAAACCTGTAAACTGACAATCTTGAGCATTGAAGTCCTAACATAAGTTTTTGTGCATATAACTTCTAACACATTAAAAACTGTCTTACAGCATTTGCAAAAACATTGTATTTCATAAGGCATAAGCACCTTTCAGTCTGGCAAGATTTGCACTGAATATTGAATGAAGCGGCTTTCTCTCATAGAGAAACAAGCTTTTGAGCAGATTTGGGCTAGATTTCACTTCATTTGAACAGAAGCACTATTTTAACATTACTGGTCTCAGAAACCTGTAAACTGACAATCTTGAGCATTGAAGTCCTAACATAAGTTTTTGTGCATATAACTTCTAACACATTAAAAACTGTCTTACAGCATTGCAAAAACATTGTTTTTCATAAGGCATAAGCATCTTTCAGTTTGGCAAGATTTGCACTGAATATTGAATGAAGCAGCTTTCTCTCATAGAGAGACAAGCTTTTGAGCAGATTTAGGCTAGATTTCACTTCATTTGAACAGAAACACTATTTTAACATTACTGGTCTCAGAAACCTGTAAACTGACAATCTTGAGCATTGAAGTCCTAACATAAGTTTTTGTGCATATAACTTCTAACACATTAAAAACTGTCTTACAGCATTGCAAAAACATCGTATTTCATAAGGCTTAAGCATCTTTCAGTTTGGCAAGATTTGCACTGAATATTGAATAAAGCAGCTTTCTCTCATAGAGAGACAAGCTTTTGAGCAGATTTGGGCTAGATTTCACTTAATTTCAACAGATGCACTATTTTAACATTACTGGTCTCAGAAACCTGTAAACTGACAATCTTGAGCATTGAAGTCCTAACACATGTTTTTGTGCATATAACTTCTAACACATTAAAAACTGTCTTACAGCATTGCAAAAACATTGTATTTCATACGGCATAAGCATCTTTCAGTTTGGCAAGATTTGCACTGAATATTGAATGAAGCAGCTTTCTCTCATAGAGAGACAAGCTTTTGAGCAGATTTGGGCTAGATTTCACTTCATTTGAACAGAAGCACTATTTTAACATTACTGGTCTCAGAAACCTGTAAACTGACAATCTTGAGCATTGAAGTCCTAACATAAGTTTTTGTGCATATAACTTCTAACACATTAAAAACTGTCTTACAGCATTGCAAAAACATTGTATTTCATAAGGCATAAGCATCTTTCAGTTTGGCAAGATTTGCACTGAATATTGAATGAAGCAGCTTTCTCTCATAGAGAGACAAGCTTTTGAGCAGATTTAGGCTAGATTTCACTTCATTTGAACAGAAGCACTATTTCAACATTACTGGTCTCAGAAACCTGTAAACTGACAATCTTGAGCATTGAAGTCCTAACATAAGGTTTTGTGCATATAACCTTTAACACATTAAAAATTGTCTTACAGCATTTGCAAAAACATTGTATTTCATAAGGCATAAGCATCTTTCAGTTTGGCAAGATTTGCACTGAATATTGAATGAAGCAGCTTTCTCTCATAGAGAGACAAGCATTTGAGCAGATTTGGGCTAGATTTCACTTAATTTCAACAGATGCACTATTTTAACATTACTGGTCTCAGAAACCTGTAAACTGACAATCTTGAGCATTGAAGTCCTAACACATGTTTTTGTGCATATAACTTCTAACACATTAAAAACTGTCTTACAGCATTGCAAAAACATTGTATTTCATAAGGCATAAGCATCTTTCAGTTTGGCAAGATTTGCACTGAATATTGAATGAAGAAGCTTTCTCTCATAGAGAGACAAGCTTTTGAGCAGATTTAGGCTAGATTTCACTTCATTTGAACAGAAGCACTATTTCAACATTACTGGTCTCAGAAACCTGTTAACTGACAATCTTGAGCATTGAAGTCCTAACATAAGGTTTTGTGCATATAACTTCTAACACATTAAAAACTGTCTTACAGCATTTGCAAAAACATTGTATTTCATAAGGCATAAGCATCTTTCAGTTTGGCAAGATTTGCACTGAATATTGAATGAAGCAGCTTTCTCTCATAGAGAGACAAGCTTTTGAGCAGATTTGGGCTAGATTTCACTTCATTTGAACAGAAGCACTATTTCAACATTACTGGTCTCAGAAACCTGTAAACTGACAATCTTGAGCATTGGAAGTCCTAACATAAGTTTTTGTGCATATAACTTCTAACACATTAAAAACTGTCTCACTGCATTGCAGAAATCATTTTATTTCATAAGACATAAGCATCTTTCAGTTTGGCAAGATTTGCATTGAACACTGAATGAAGCAGCTCTAACTCACAGAGAGAGAAGCTTTTGAGCAGATTTGGGCTAGATTTCACTTCATTTGAACAGAAGCACTATTTTAACATTACTGGTCTCAGAAACCTGTAAACTGACAATCTTGAGCATTGAAGTCCTAACATAAGTTATTGTGCATATAACTTCTAACACATTAAAAACTGTCTTACAGCATTTGCAAAAACATTGTATTTCATAAGGCATAAGCACCTTTCAGTTTGGCAAGATTTGCACTGAATATTGAATGAAGCAGCTTTCTCTAATAGAGAGACAAGCTTTTGAGCAGATTTGGGCTAGATTTCACTTCATTTGAACAGAAGCACTATTTTAACATTACTGGTCTCAGAAACCTGTAAACTGACAATCTTGAGCATTGAAGTCCTAACATAAGGTTTTGTGCATATAACCTCTAACACATTAAAAACTGTCTTACAGCATTTGCAAAAACATTGTATTTCATAAGGCATAAGCATCTTTCAGTTTGGCAAGATTTGCACTGAATATTGAATGAAGCAGCTTTCTCTCATAGAGAGACAAGCATTTGAGCAGATTTGGGCTAGATTTCACTTAATTTCAACAGATGCACTATTTTAACATTACTGGTCTCAGAAACCTGTAAACTGACAATCTTGAGCATTGAAGTCCTAACACATGTTTTTGTGCATATAACTTCTAACACATTAAAACTGTCTTACAGCATTGCAAAAACATTGTATTTCATAAGGCATAAGCATCTTTCACTTTGGCAAGATTTGCACTGAATATTGAATGAAGCAGCTTTCTCTCATAGAGAGACAAGCTTTTGAGCAGATTTGGATTAGATTTCACTTCATTTGAACAGAAGCACTATTTTAACATTACTGGTCTCAGAAACCTGTAAACTGACAATCTTGAGTATTGAAGTCCTAACATAAATTTTTGTGCATATAACTTCTAACACATTAAAAACTGTCTCACTGCATTGCAGAAATCATTTTATTTCATAAGACATAAGCATCTTTCAGTTTGGCAAGATTTGCACTTAACACTGAATGAAGCAGCTCTAACTCACAGAGAGAGAAGCTTTTGAGCAGATTTGGGCTAGATTTCACTTCATTTGAACAGAAGCACTATTTGAACATTACTGGTCTCAGAAACCTGTAAACTGACAATCTTGAGCATTGAAGTCCTAACATAAGTTTTTGTGCATATAACTTCTAACACATTAAAAACTGTCTTACAGCATTGCAAAAACATTGTATTTCATAAGGCATAAGCATCTTTCAGTTTGGCAAGATTTGCACTGAATATTGAATGAAGCAGCTTTCTCTCATAGAGAGACAAGCTTTTGAGCAGATTTAGGCTAGATTTCACTTCATTTGAACAGAAGCACTATTTCAACATTACTGGTCTCAGAAACCTGTAAACTGACAATCTTGAGCATTGAAGTCCTAACATAAGTTTTTGTGCATATAACTTCTAACACATTAAAAACTGTCTTACAGCATTTGCAAAAACATTGTATTTCATAAGGCATAAGCACCTTTCAGTCTGGCAAGATTTGCACTGAATATTGAATGATGCGGCTTTCTCTCATAGAGAAACAAGCTTTTGAGCAGATTTGGGCTAGATTTCACTTCATTTGAACAGAAGCACTATTTCAACATTACTGGTCTCAGAAACCTGTAAACTGACAATCTTGAGCATTGAAGTCCTAACATAAGTTTTTGTGCATATAACTTCTAACACATTAAAAACTGTCTTACAGCATTTGCAAAAACATTGTATTTCATAAGGCATAACCATCTTTCAGTTTGGCAAGATTTGCACTGAATATTGAATGAAGCAGCTTTCTCTAATAGAGAGACAAGCTTTTGAGCAGATTTGGGCTAGATTTCACTTCATTTGAACAGAAGCACTATTTTAACATTACTGGTCTCAGAAACCTGTAAACTGACAATCTTGAGCATTGAAGTCCTAACATAAGGTTTTGTGCATATAACCTCTAACACATTAAAAACTGTCTTACAGCATTTGCAAAAACATTGTATTTCATAAGGCATAAGCATCTTTCAGTTTGGCAAGATTTGCACTGAATATTGAATGAAGCAGCTTTCTCTCATAGAGAGACAAGCATTTGAGCAGATTTGGGCTAGATTTCACTTAATTTCAACAGATGCACTATTTTAACATTACTGGTCTCAGAAACCTGTAAACTGACAATCTTGAGCATTGAAGTCCTAACACATGTTTTTGTGCATATAACTTCTAACACATTAAAACTGTCTTACAGCATTGCAAAAACATTGTATTTCATAAGGCATAAGCATCTTTCACTTTGGCAAGATTTGCACTGAATATTGAATGAAGCAGCTTTCTCTCATAGAGAGACAAGCTTTTGAGCAGATTTGGATTAGATTTCACTTCATTTGAACAGAAGCACTATTTTAACATTACTGGTCTCAGAAACCTGTAAACTGACAATCTTGAGTATTGAAGTCCTAACATAAATTTTTGTGCATATAACTTCTAACACATTAAAAACTGTCTCACTGCATTGCAGAAATCATTTTATTTCATAAGACATAAGCATCTTTCAGTTTGGCAAGATTTGCACTTAACACTGAATGAAGCAGCTCTAACTCACAGAGAGAGAAGCTTTTGAGCAGATTTGGGCTAGATTTCACTTCATTTGAACAGAAGCACTATTTGAACATTACTGGTCTCAGAAACCTGTAAACTGACAATCTTGAGCATTGAAGTCCTAACATAAGTTTTTGTGCATATAACTTCTAACACATTAAAAACTGTCTTACAGCATTGCAAAAACATTGTATTTCATAAGGCATAAGCATCTTTCAGTTTGGCAAGATTTGCACTGAATATTGAATGAAGCAGCTTTCTCTAATAGAGAGACAAGCTTTTGAGCAGATTTGGGCTAGATTTCACTTAGTTTCAACAGATGCACTATTTTAATATTACTGGTCTCAGAAACCTGTAAACTGACAATCTTGAGCATTGAAGTCCTAACACATGTTTTTGTGCATATAACTTCTAACACATTAAAAACTGTCTTACAGCATTGCAAAAACATTGTATTTCATACGGCATAAGCATCTTTCAGTTTGGCAAGATTTGCACTGAATATTGAATGAAGCAGCTTTCTCTCATAGAGAGACAAGCTTTTGAGCAGATTTAGGCTAGATTTCGCTTCATTTGAACAGAAGCACTATTTCAACATTACTGGTCTCAGAAACCTGTAAACTGACAATCTTGAGCATTGAAGTCCTAACATAAGTTTTTGTGCATATAACTTCTAACACATTAAAAACTGTCTTACAGCATTGCAAAAACATTGTATTTCATAAGGCATAAGCATCTTTCAGTTTGGCAAGATTTGCACTGAATATTGAATGAAGCAGCTTTCTCTCATAGAGAGACAAGCTTTTGAGCAGATTTAGGCTAGATTTCACTTCATTTGAACAGAAGCACTATTTCAACATTACTGGTCTCAGAAACCTGTAAACTGACAATCTTGAGCATTGAAGTCCTAACATAAGGTTTTGTGCATATAACCTCTAACACATTAAAAACTGTCTTACAGCATTTGCAAATACATCGTATTTCATAAGGCATAAGCATCTTTCAGTTTGGCAAGATTTGCACTGAATATTGAATGAAGCAGCTTTCTCTCATAGAGAGACAAGCATTTGAGCAGATTTGGGCTAGATTTCACTTAATTTCAACAGATGCACTATTTTAACATTACTGGTCTCAGAAACCTGTAAACTGACAATCTTGAGCATTGAATTCCTAACACATGTTTTTGTGCATATAACTTCTAACACATTAAAAACTGTCTTACAGCATTGCAAAAACATTGTATTTCATAAGGCATAAGCATCTTTCAGTTTGGGCAAGATTTGCACTGAATATTGAATGAAGCAGCTTTCTCTCATAGAGAGACAAGCTTTTGAGCAGATTTGGGCTAGATTTCACTTCATTTGAACAGAAGCACTATTTTAACATTACTGGTCTCAGAAACCTGTAAACTGACAATCTTGAGCATTGAAGTCCTAACATAATTTTTTGTGCATATAACTTCTAACACATTAAAAACTGTCTCACTGCATTGCAGAAATCATTTTATTTCATAAGACATAAGCATCTTTCAGTTTGGAAAGATTTGCACTTAACACTGAATGAAGCAGCTCTAAGTCACAGAGAGAGAAGCTTTTGAGCAGATTTGGGCTAGATTTCACTTCATTTGAACAGAAGCACTATTTGAACATTACTGGTCTCAGAAACCTGTAAACTGACAATTTGAGCATTGAAGTCCTAACATAAGTTTTTGTGCATATAACTTCTAACACATTAAAAACTGTCTTACAGCATTTGCAAAAACATTGTATTTCATAAGGCATAAGCATCTTTCAGTTTGGCAAGATTTGCACTGAATATTGAATGAAGCAGCTTTCTCTAATAGAGAGACAAGCTTTTGAGCAGATTTGGGCTAGATTTCACTTCATTTGAACAGAAGCACTATTTTAACATTACTGGTCTCAGAAACCTGTAAACTGACAATCTTGAGCATTGAAGTCCTAACATAAGTTTTTGTGCATATAACTTCTAACACATTAAAAACTGTCTTACAGCATTGCAAAAACATTGTATTTCATAAGGCATAAGCATCTTTCAGTTTGGCAAGATTTGCACTGAATATTGAATGAAGCAGCTTTCTCTCATAGAGAGACAAGCTTTTGAGCAGATTTAGGCTAGATTTCACTTCATTTGAACAGAAGCACTATTTCAACATTACTGGTCTCAGAAACCTGTAAACTGACAATCTTGAGCATTGAAGTCCTAACATAAGGTTTTGTGCATATAACCTCGAACACATTAAAAACTGTCTTACAGCATTTGCAAAAACATTGTATTTCATAAGGCATAAGCATCTTTCAGTTTGGCAAGATTTGCACTGAATATTGAATGAAGCAGCTTTCTCTCATAGAGAGACAAGCATTTGAGCAGATTTGGGCTAGATTTCACTTAATTTCAACAGATGCACTATTTTAACATTACTGGTCTCAGAAACCTGTAAACTGACAATCTTGAGCATTGAAGTCCTAACACATGTTTTTGTGCATATAACTTCTAACACATTAAAAACTGTCTTACAGCATTGCAAAAACATTGTATTTCATAAGGCATAAGCATCTTTCAGTTTGGCAAGATTTGCACTGAATATTGAATGAAGCAGCTTTCTCTCATAGAGAGACAAGCTTTTGAGCAGATTTGGGCTAGATTTCACTTAATTTCAACAGATGCACTATTTTAACATTACTGGTCTCAGAAACCTGTAAACTGACAATCTTGAGCATTGAAGTCCTAACACATGTTTTTGTGCATATAACTTCTAACACATTAAAAACTGTCTTACAGCATTGCAAAAACATTGTATTTCATACGGCATAAGCATCTTTCAGTTTGGCAAGATTTGCACTGAATATTGAATGAAGCAGCTTTCTCTCATAGAGAGACAAGCTTTTGAGCAGATTTGGGCTAGATTTCACTTCATTTGAACAGAAGCACTATTTTAACATTACTGGTCTCAGAAACCTGTAAACTGACAATCTTGAGCATTGAAGTCCTAACATAAGTTTTTGTGCATATAACTTCTAACACATTAAAAACTGTCTTACAGCATTGCAAAAACATTGTATTTCATAAGGCATAAGCATCTTTCAGTTTGGCAAGATTTGCACTGAATATTGAATGAAGCAGCTTTCTCTCATAGAGAGACAAGCTTTTGAGCAGATTTAGGCTAGATTTCACTTCATTTGAACAGAAGCACTATTTCAACATTACTGGTCTCAGAAACCTGTAAACTGACAATCTTGAGCATTGGAAGTCCTAACACAAGTTTTTGTGCATATAATTTCTAACACATCAAAAACTGTCTCACTGCATTGCAGAAATCATTTTATTTCATAAGACATAAGCATCTTTCAGTTTGGCAAGATTTGCATTGAACACTGAATGAAGCAGCTCTAACTCACAGAGAGAGAAGCTTTTGAGCAGATTTGGGCTAGATTTCACTTCATTTGAACAGAAGCACTATTTTAACATTACTGGTCTGAGAAACCTGTAAACTGACAATCTTGAGCATTGAAGTCCTAACATAAGTTTTTGTGCATATAACTTCTAACACATTAAAAACTGTCTTACAGCATTTGCAAAAACATTGTATTTCATAAGGCATAAGCACCTTTCAGTCTGGCAAGATTTGCACTGAATATTGAATGAAGCGGCTTTCTCTCATAGAGAAACAAGCTTTTGAGCAGATTTGGGCTAGATTTTACTTCATTTGAACAGAAGCACTATTTCAACATTACTGGTCTCAGAAACCTGTAAACTGACAATCTTGAGTATTGAAGTCCTAACATAATTTTTTGTGCATATAACTTCTAACACATTAAAAACTGTCTCACTGCATTGCAGAAATCATTTTATTTCATAAGACATAAGCATCTTTCAGTTTGGAAAGATTTGCACTTAACACTGAATGAAGCAGCTCTAAGTCACAGAGAGAGAAGCTTTTGAGCAGATTTGGGCTAGATTTCACTTCATTTGAACAGAAGCACTATTTGAACATTACTGGTCTCAGAAACCTGTAAACTGACAATTTGAGCATTGAAGTCCTAACATAAGTTTTTGTGCATATAACTTCTAACACATTAAAAACTGTCTTACAGCATTTGCAAAAACATTGTATTTCATAAGGCATAAGCATCTTTCAGTTTGGCAAGATTTGCACTGAATATTGAATGAAGCAGCTTTCTCTAATAGAGAGACAAGCTTTTGAGCAGATTTGGGCTAGATTTCACTTCATTTGAACAGAAGCACTATTTTAACATTACTGGTCTCAGAAACCTGTAAACTGACAATCTTGAGCATTGAAGTCCTAACATAAGTTTTTGTGCATATAACTTCTAACACATTAAAAACTGTCTTACAGCATTGCAAAAACATTGTATTTCATAAGGCATAAGCATCTTTCAGTTTGGCAAGATTTGCACTGAATATTGAATGAAGCAGCTTTCTCTCATAGAGAGACAAGCTTTTGAGCAGATTTAGGCTAGATTTCACTTCATTTGAACAGAAGCACTATTTCAACATTACTGGTCTCAGAAACCTGTAAACTGACAATCTTGAGCATTGAAGTCCTAACATAAGGTTTTGTGCATATAACCTCGAACACATTAAAAACTGTCTTACAGCATTTGCAAAAACATTGTATTTCATAAGGCATAAGCATCTTTCAGTTTGGCAAGATTTGCACTGAATATTGAATGAAGCAGCTTTCTCTCATAGAGAGACAAGCATTTGAGCAGATTTGGGCTAGATTTCACTTAATTTCAACAGATGCACTATTTTAACATTACTGGTCTCAGAAACCTGTAAACTGACAATCTTGAGCATTGAAGTCCTAACACATGTTTTTGTGCATATAACTTCTAACACATTAAAAACTGTCTTACAGCATTGCAAAAACATTGTATTTCATAAGGCATAAGCATCTTTCAGTTTGGCAAGATTTGCACTGAATATTGAATGAAGCAGCTTTCTCTCATAGAGAGACAAGCTTTTGAGCAGATTTGGGCTAGATTTCACTTCATTTGAACAGAAGCACTATTTTAACATTACTGGTCTCAGAAACCTGTAAACTGACAATCTTGAGCATTGAAGTCCTAACATAAGTTTTTGTGCATATAACTTCTAACACATTAAAAACTGTCTTACAGCATTGCAAAAACATTGTATTTCATAAGGCATAAGCATCTTTCAGTTTGGCAAGATTTGCACTGAATATTGAATAAAGCAGCTTTCTCTCATAGAGAGACAAGCTTTTGAGCAGATTTGGGCTAGATTTCACTTAATTTCAACAGATGCACTATTTTAACATTACTGGTCTCAGAAACCTGTAAACTGACAATCTTGAGCATTGAAGTCCTAACACATGTTTTTGTGCATATAACTTCTAACACATTAAAAACTGTCTTACAGCATTGCAAAAACATTGTATTTCATACGGCATAAGCATCTTTCAGTTTGGCAAGATTTGCACTGAATATTGAATGAAGCAGCTTTCTCTCATAGAGAGACAAGCTTTTGAGCAGATTTGGGCTAGATTTCACTTCATTTGAACAGAAGCACTATTTTAACATTACTGGTCTCAGAAACCTGTAAACTGACAATCTTGAGCATTGAAGTCCTAACATAAGTTTTTGTGCATATAACTTCTAACACATTAAAAACTGTCTTACAGCATTGCAAAAACATTGTATTTCATAAGGCATAAGCATCTTTCAGTTTGGCAAGATTTGCACTGAATATTGAATGAAGCAGCTTTCTCTCATAGAGAGACAAGCTTTTGAGCAGATTTAGGCTAGATTTCACTTCATTTGAACAGAAGCACTATTTCAACATTACTGGTCTCAGAAACCTGTAAACTGACAATCTTGAGCATTGAAGTCCTAACATAAGTTTTTGTGCATATAACTTCTAACACATTAAAAACTGTCTTACAGCATTTGCAAAAACATTGTATTTCATAAGGCATAAGCACCTTTCAGTCTGGCAAGATTTGCACTGAATATTGAATGAAGCGGCTTTCTCTCATAGAGAAACAAGCTTTTGAGCAGATTTGGGCTAGATTTCACTTCATTTGAACAGAAGCACTATTTCAACATTACTGGTCTCAGAAACCTGTAAACTGACAATCTTGAGTATTGAAGTCCTAACATAAATTTTTGTGCATATAACTTCTAACACATTAAAAACTGTCTCACTGCATTGCAGAAATCATTTTATTTCATAAGACATAAGCATCTTTCAGTTTGGCAAGATTTGCACTTAACACTGAATGAAGCAGCTCTAACTCACAGAGAGAGAAGCTTTTGAGCAGATTTGGGCTAGATTTCACTTCATTTGAACAGAAGCACTATTTGAACATTACTGGTCTCAGAAACCTGTAAACTGACAATCTTGAGCATTGAAGTCCTAACATAAGTTTTTGTGCATATAACTTCTAACACATTAAAAACTGTCTTACAGCATTGCAAAAACATTGTATTTCATAAGGCATAAGCATCTTTCAGTTTGGGCAAGATTTGCACTGAATATTGAATGAAGCAGCTTTCTCTCATAGAGAGACAAGCTTTTGAGCAGATTTGGGCTAGATTTCACTTCATTTGAACAGAAGCACTATTTTAACATTACTGGTCTCAGAAACCTGTAAACTGACAATCTTGAGCATTGAAGTCCTAACATAAGTTTTTGTGCATATAACTTCTAACACATTAAAAACTGTCTTACAGCATTGCAAAAACATTGTATTTCATAAGGCATAAGCATCTTTCAGTTTGGCAAGATTTGCACTGAATATTGAATGAAGCAGCTTTCTCTCATAGAGAGACAAGCTTTTGAGCAGATTTAGGCTAGATTTCACTTCATTTGAACAGAAACACTATTTTAACATTACTGGTCTCAGAAACCTGTAAACTGACAATCTTGAGCATTGAAGTCCTAACATAAGTTTTTGTGCATATAACTTCTAACACATTAAAAACTGTCTTACAGCATTGCAAAAACATTGTATTTCATAAGGCATAAGCATCTTTCAGTTTGGCAAGATTTGCACTGAATATTGAATAAAGCAGCTTTCTCTCATAGAGAGACAAGCTTTTGAGCAGATTTGGGCTAGATTTCACTTAATTTTAACAGATGCACTATTTTAACATTACTGGTCTCAGAAACCTGTAAACTGACAATCTTGAGCATTGAAGTCCTAACACATGTTTTTGTGCATATAACTTCTAACACATTAAAAACTGTCTTACAGCATTGCAAAAACATTGTATTTCATACGGCATAAGCATCTTTCAGTTTGGCAAGATTTGCACTGAATATTGAATGAAGCAGCTTTCTCTCATAGAGAGACAAGCTTTTGAGCAGATTTTAGGCTAGATTTTACTTCATTTGAACAGAAGCACTATTTTAACATTACTGGTCTCAGAAACCTGTAAACTGACAATCTTGAGCATTGAAGTCCTAACATAAGTTTTTGTGCATATAACTTCTAACACATTAAAAACTGTCTTACAGCATTGCAAAAACATTGTATTTCATAAGGCATAAGCATCTTTCAGTTTGGCAAGATTTGCACTGAATATTGAATGAAGCAGCTTTCTCTCATAGAGAGACAAGCTTTTGAGCAGATTTGGGCTAGATTTTGCTTCATTTGAACAGAAGCACTATTTCAACATTACTGGTCTCAGAAACCTGTAAACTGACAATCTTGAGCATTGAAGTCCTAACATAAGGTTTTTGTGCATATAACTTCTAACACATTAAAAACTGTCTTACAGCATTGCAAAAACATTGTATTTCATAAGGCATAAGCATCTTTCAGTTTGGCAAGATTTGCACTGAATATTGAATGAAGCAGCTTTCTCTCGTAGAGAGACAAGCTTTTGAGCAGATTTAGGCTAGATTTCACTTCATTTGAACAGAAGCACTATTTCAACATTACTGGTCTCAGAAACCTGTAAACTGACAATCTTGAGCATTGAAGTCCTAACATAAGTTTTTGTGCATATAACTTCTAACACATTAAAAACTGTCTTACAGCATTTGCAAAAACATTGTATTTCATAAGGCATAAGCACCTTTCAGTCTGGCAAGATTTGCACTGAATATTGAATGAAGCGGCTTTCTCTCATAGAGAAACAAGTTTTTGAGCAGATTTGGGCTAGATTTCACTTCATTTGAACAGAAGCACTATTTCAACATTACTGGTCTCAGAAACCTGTAAACTGACAATCTTGAGTATTGAAGTCCTAACATAAATTTTTGTGCATATAACTTCTAACACATTAAAAACTGTCTCACTGCATTGCAGAAATCATTTTATTTCATAAGACATAAGCATCTTTCAGTTTGGCAAGATTTGCACTTAACACTGAATGAAGCAGCTCTAACTCACAGAGAGAGAAGCTTTTGAGCAGATTTGGGCTAGATTTCACTTCATTTGAACAGAAGCACTATTTGAACATTACTGGTCTCAGAAACGTGTAAACTGACAATCTTGAGCATTGAAGTCCTAACATAAGTTTTTGTGCATATAACTTCTAACACATTAAAAACTGTCTTACAGCATTTCAAAAACATTGTATTTCATAAGGCATAAGCATCTTTCAGTTTGGCAAGATTTGCACTGAATATTGAATGAAGCAGCTTTCTCTAATAGAGAGACAAGCTTTTGAGCAGATTTGGGCTAGATTTCTCTTCATTTGAACAGAAGCACTATTTCAACATTACTGGTCTCAGAAACCTGTAAACTGACAATCTTGAGCATTGAAGTCCTAACATAAGTTTTTGTGCATATAACTTCTAACACATTAAAAACTGTCTTACAGCATTGCAAAAACATTGTATTTCATAAGGCATAAGCATCTTTCAGTTTGGCAAGATTTGCACTGAATATTGAATGAAGCAGCTTTCTCTCATAGAGAGACAAGCTTTTGAGCAGATTTAAGCTAGATTTCGCTTCATTTGAACAGAAGCACTATTTCAACATTACTGGTCTCAGAAACCTGTAAACTGACAATCTTGAGCATTGAAGTCCTAACATAAGTTTTTGTGCATATAACTTCTAACACATTAAAAACTGTCTTACAGCATTTGCAAAAACATTGTATTTCATAAGGCATAAGCACCTTTCAGTCTGGCAAGATTTGCACTGAATATTGAATGAAGCGGCTTTCTCTCATAGAGAAACAAGCTTTTGAGCAGATTTGGGCTCGATTTCACTTCATTTGAACAGAAGCACTATTTCAACATTACTGGTCTCAGAAACCTGTAAACTGACAATCTTGAGTATTGAAGTCCTAACATAAATTTTTGTGCATATAACTTCTAACACATTAAAAACTGTCTCACTGCATTGCAGAAATCATTTTATTTCATAAGACATAAGCATCTTTCAGTTTGGCAAGATTTGCACTTAACACTGAATGAAGCAGCTCTAACTCACAGAGAGAGAAGCTTTTGAGCAGATTTGGGCTAGATTTCACTTCATTTGAACAGAAGCACTATTTGAACATTACTGGTCTCAGAAACCTGTAAACTGACAATCTTGAGCATTGAAGTCCTAACATAAGTTTTTGTGCATATAACTTCTAACACATTAAAAACTGTCTTACAGCATTGCAAAAACATTGTATTTCATAAGGCATAAGCATCTTTCAGTTTGGCAAGATTTGCACTGAATATTGAATTAAGCAGCTTTCTCTAATAGAGAGACAAGCTTTTGAGCAGATTTGGGCTAGATTTCTCTTCATTTGAACAGAAGCACTATTTCAACATTACTGGTCTCAGAAACCTGTAAACTGAATCTTGAGCATTGAAGTCCTAACATAAGTTTTTGTGCATATAACTTCTAACACAGTAAAAACTGTCTTACAGCATTGCAAAAACATTGTATTTCATAAGGCATAAGCATCTTTCAGTTTGGCAAGATTTGCACTGAATATTGAATGAAGCAGCTTTCTCTCATAGAGAGACAAGCTTTTGAGCAGATTTAAGCTAGATTTCGCTTCATTTGAACAGAAGCACTATTTCAACATTACTGGTCTCAGAAACCTGTAAACTGACAATCTTGAGCATTGAAGTCCTAACATAAGTTTTTGTGCATATAACTTCTAACACATTAAAAACTGTCTTACAGCATTGCAAAAACATTGTATTTCATAAGGCATAAGCATCTTTCAGTTTGGCAAGATTTGCACTGAATATTGAATGAAGCCTCTTTCTCTCATAGAGAGACAAGCTTTTGAGCAGATTTAGGCTAGATTTCACTTCATTTGAACAGAAGCACTATTTCAACATTACTGGTCTCAGAAACCTGTAAACTGACAATCTTGAGCATTGAAGTCCTAACATAAGTTTTTGTGCATATAACTTCTAACACATTAAAAACTGTCTTACAGCATTTGCAAAAACATTGTATTTCATAAGGCATAAGCACCTTTCAGTCTGGCAAGATTTGCACTGAATATTGAATGAAGCGGCTTTCTCTCATAGAGAAACAAGCTTTTGAGCAGATTTGGGCTCGATTTCACTTCATTTGAACAGAAGCACTATTTCAACATTACTGGTCTCAGAAACCTGTAAACTGACAATCTTGAGTATTGAAGTCCTAACATAAATTTTTGTGCATATAACTTCTAACACATTAAAAACTGTCTCACTGCATTGCAGAAATCATTTTATTTCATAAGACTTAAGCATCTTTCAGTTTGGCAAGATTTGCACTTAACACTGAATGAAGCAGCTCTAACTCACAGAGAGAGAAGCTTCTGAGCAGATTTGGGCTAGATTTCACTTCATTTGAACAGAAGCACTATTTGAACATTACTGGTCTCAGAAACCTGTAAACTGACAATCTTGAGCATTGAAGTCCTAACATAAGTTTTTGTGCATATAACTTCTAACACATTAAAAACTGTCTTACAGCATTGCAAAAACATTGTATTTCATAAGGCATAAGCATCTTTCAGTTTGGCAAGATTTGCACTGAATATTGAATTAAGCAGCTTTCTCTAATAGAGAGACAAGCTTTTGAGCAGATTTGGGCTAGATTTCTCTTCATTTGAACAGAAGCACTATTTCAACATTACTGGTCTCAGAAACCTGTAAACTGACAATCTTGAGCATTGAAGTCCTAACATAAGTTTTTGTGCATATAACTTCTAACACATTAAAAACTGTCTTACAGCATTGCAAAAACATTGTATTTCATAAGGCATAAGCATCTTTCAGTTTGGCAAAATTTGCACTGAATATTGAATAAAGCAGCTTTCTCTCATAGAGAGACAAGCTTTTGAGCAGATTTGGGCTAGATTTCACTTAATTTCAACAGATGCACTATTTTAACATTACTGGTCTCAGAAACCTGTAAACTGACAATCTTGAGCATTGAAGTCCTAACACATGTTTTTGTGCATATAACTTCTAACACATTAAAAACTGTCTTACAGCATTGCAAAAACATTGTATTTCATACGGCATAAGCATCTTTCAGTTTGGCAAGATTTGCACTGAATATTGAATGAAGCAGCTTTCTCTCATAGAGAGACAAGCTTTTGAGCAGATTTGGGCTAGATTTCACTTCATTTGAACAGAAGCACTATTTTAACATTACTGGTCTCAGAAACCTGTAAACTGACAATCTTGAGCATTGAAGTCCTAACATAAGTTTTTGTGCATATAACTTCTAACACATTAAAAACTGTCTTACAGCATTGCAAAAACATTGTATTTCATAAGGCATAAGCATCTTTCTGTTTGGCAAGATTTGCACTGAATATTGAATGAAGCAGCTTTCTCTCATAGAGACAAGCTTTTGAGCAGATTTAGGCTAGATTTCACTTCATTTGAACAGAAGCACTATTTCAACATTACTGGTCTCAGAAACCTGTAAACTGACAATCTTGAGCATTGAAGTCCTAACACATGTTTTTGTGCATATAACTTCTAACACATTAAAAACTGTCTTACAGCATTGCAAAAACATTGTGTTTCATAAGGCATAAGCATCTTTCAGTTTGGCAAGATTTGCACTGAATATTGAATGAAGCAGCTCTAACTCACAGAGAGAGAAGCTTTTGAGCAGATTTGGGCTAGATTTCACTTCATTTGAACAGAAGCACTATTTGAACATTACTGGTCTCAGAAACGTGTAAACTGACAATCTTGAGCATTGAAGTCCTAACATAAGTTTTTGTGCATATAACTTCTAACACATTAAAAACTGTCTTACAGCATTTCAAAAACATTGTATTTCATAAGGCATAAGCATCTTTCAGTTTGGCAAGATTTGCACTGAATATTGAATGAAGCAGCTTTCTCTAATAGAGAGACAAGCTTTTGAGCAGATTTGGGCTAGATTTCTCTTCATTTGAACAGAAGCACTATTTCAACATTACTGGTCTCAGAAACCTGTAAACTGACAATCTTGAGCATTGAAGTCCTAACATAAGTTTTTGTGCATATAACTTCTAACACATTAAAAACTGTCTTACAGCATTGCAAAAACATTGTATTTCATAAGGCATAAGCATCTTTCAGTTTGGCAAGATTTGCACTGAATATTGAATGAAGCAGCTTTCTCTCATAGAGAGACAAGCTTTTGAGCAGATTTAAGCTAGATTTCGCTTCATTTGAACAGAAGCACTATTTCAACATTACTGGTCTCAGAAACCTGTAAACTGACAATCTTGAGCATTGAAGTCCTAACATAAGTTTTTGTGCATATAACTTCTAACACATTAAAAACTGTCTTACAGCATTGCAAAAACATTGTATTTCATAAGGCATAAGCATCTTTCAGTTTGGCAAGATTTGCACTGAATATTGAATGAAGCCTCTTTCTCTCATAGAGAGACAAGCTTTTGAGCAGATTTAGGCTAGATTTCACTTCATTTGAACAGAAGCACTATTTCAACATTACTGGTCTCAGAAACCTGTAAACTGACAATCTTGAGCATTGAAGTCCTAACATAAGTTTTTGTGCATATAACTTCTAACACATTAAAAACTGTCTTACAGCATTTGCAAAAACATTGTATTTCATAAGGCATAAGCACCTTTCAGTCTGGCAAGATTTGCACTGAATATTGAATGAAGCGGCTTTCTCTCATAGAGAAACAAGCTTTTGAGCAGATTTGGGCTCGATTTCACTTCATTTGAACAGAAGCACTATTTCAACATTACTGGTCTCAGAAACCTGTAAACTGACAATCTTGAGTATTGAAGTCCTAACATAAATTTTTGTGCATATAACTTCTAACACATTAAAAACTGTCTCACTGCATTGCAGAAATCATTTTATTTCATAAGACATAAGCATCTTTCAGTTTGGCAAGATTTGCACTTAACACTGAATGAAGCAGCTCTAACTCACAGAGAGAGAAGCTTTTGAGCAGATTTGGGCTAGATTTCACTTCATTTGAACAGAAGCACTATTTGAACATTACTGGTCTCAGAAACCTGTAAACTGACAATCTTGAGCATTGAAGTCCTAACATAAGTTTTTGTGCATATAACTTCTAACACATTAAAAACTGTCTTACAGCATTGCAAAAACATTGTATTTCATAAGGCATAAGCATCTTTCAGTTTGGCAAGATTTGCACTGAATATTGAATTAAGCAGCTTTCTCTAATAGAGAGACAAGCTTTTGAGCAGATTTGGGCTAGATTTCTCTTCATTTGAACAGAAGCACTATTTCAACATTACTGGTCTCAGAAACCTGTAAACTGAATCTTGAGCATTGAAGTCCTAACATAAGTTTTTGTGCATATAACTTCTAACACATTAAAAACTGTCTTACAGCATTGCAAAAACATTGTATTTCATAAGGCATAAGCATCTTTCAGTTTGGCAAGATTTGCACTGAATATTGAATGAAGCAGCTTTCTCTCATAGAGAGACAAGCTTTTGAGCAGATTTAAGCTAGATTTCGCTTCATTTGAACAGAAGCACTATTTCAACATTACTGGTCTCAGAAACCTGTAAACTGACAATCTTGAGCATTGAAGTCCTAACATAAGTTTTTGTGCATATAACTTCTAACACATTAAAAACTGTCTTACAGCATTGCAAAAACATTGTATTTCATAAGGCATAAGCATCTTTCAGTTTGGCAAGATTTGCACTGAATATTGAATGAAGCCTCTTTCTCTCATAGAGAGACAAGCTTTTGAGCAGATTTAGGCTAGATTTCACTTCATTTGAACAGAAGCACTATTTCAACATTACTGGTCTCAGAAACCTGTAAACTGACAATCTTGAGCATTGAAGTCCTAACATAAGTTTTTGTGCATATAACTTCTAACACATTAAAAACTGTCTTACAGCATTTGCAAAAACATTGTATTTCATAAGGCATAAGCACCTTTCAGTCTGGCAAGATTTGCACTGAATATTGAATGAAGCGGCTTTCTCTCATAGAGAAACAAGCTTTTGAGCAGATTTGGGCTCGATTTCACTTCATTTGAACAGAAGCACTATTTCAACATTACTGGTCTCAGAAACCTGTAAACTGACAATCTTGAGTATTGAAGTCCTAACATAAATTTTTGTGCATATAACTTCTAACACATTAAAAACTGTCTCACTGCATTGCAGAAATCATTTTATTTCATAAGACATAAGCATCTTTCAGTTTGGCAAGATTTGCACTTAACACTGAATGAAGCAGCTCTAACTCACAGAGAGAGAAGCTTTTGAGCAGATTTGGGCTAGATTTCACTTCATTTGAACAGAAGCACTATTTGAACATTACTGGTCTCAGAAACCTGTAAACTGACAATCTTGAGCATTGAAGTCCTAACATAAGTTTTTGTGCATATAACTTCTAACACATTAAAAACTGTCTTACAGCATTGCAAAAACATTGTATTTCATAAGGCATAAGCATCTTTCAGTTTGGCAAGATTTGCACTGAATATTGAATTAAGCAGCTTTCTCTAATAGAGAGACAAGCTTTTGAGCAGATTTGGGCTAGATTTCTCTTCATTTGAACAGAAGCACTATTTCAACATTACTGGTCTCAGAAACCTGTAAACTGACAATCTTGAGCATTGAAGTCCTAACATAAGTTTTTGTGCATATAACTTCTAACACATTAAAAACTGTCTTACAGCATTGCAAAAACATTGTATTTCATAAGGCATAAGCATCTTTCAGTTTGGCAAAATTTGCACTGAATATTGAATAAAGCAGCTTTCTCTCATAGAGAGACAAGCTTTTGAGCAGATTTGGGCTAGATTTCACTTAATTTCAACAGATGCACTATTTTAACATTACTGGTCTCAGAAACCTGTAAACTGACAATCTTGAGCATTGAAGTCCTAACACATGTTTTTGTGCATATAACTTCTAACACATTAAAAACTGTCTTACAGCATTGCAAAAACATTGTATTTCATACGGCATAAGCATCTTTCAGTTTGGCAAGATTTGCACTGAATATTGAATGAAGCAGCTTTCTCTCATAGAGAGACAAGCTTTTGAGCAGATTTGGGCTAGATTTCACTTCATTTGAACAGAAGCACTATTTTAACATTACTGGTCTCAGAAACCTGTAAACTGACAATCTTGAGCATTGATGTCCTAACATAAGTTTTTGTGCATATAACTTCTAACACATTAAAAACTATCTTACAGCATTGCAAAAACATTGTATTTCATAAGGCATAAGCATCTTTCTGTTTGGCAAGATTTGCACTGAATATTGAATGAAGCAGCTTTCTCTCATAGAGAGACAAGCTTTTGAGCAGATTTAGGCTAGATTTCACTTCATTTGAACAGAAGCACTATTTCAACATTACTGGTCTCAGAAACCTGTAAACTGACAATCTTGAGCATTGAAGTCCTAACACATGTTTTTGTGCATATAACTTCTAACACATTAAAAACTGTCTTACAGCATTGCAAAAACATTGTATTTCATAAGGCATAAGCATCTTTCAGTTTGGCAAGATTTGCACTGAATATTGAATGAAGCAGCTTTCTCTCATAGAGAGACAAGCTGTTGAGCAGATTTGGGCTAGATTTCACTTCATTTGAACAGAAGCACTATTTTAACATTACTGGTCTCAGAAACCTGTAAACTGACAATCTTGAGCATTGAAGTCCTAACATAAGTTTTTGTGCACATAACTTCTAACACATTAAAAACTGTCTTACAGCATTGCAAAAACATTGTATTTCATAAGGCATAAGCATCTTTCAGTTTGGCAAGATTTGCACTGAATAT
Organism: Carassius carassius; assembly: GCF_963082965.1. Taxonomy (NCBI): domain Eukaryota; kingdom Metazoa; phylum Chordata; class Actinopteri; order Cypriniformes; family Cyprinidae; genus Carassius; species Carassius carassius. Next base: position 34,123 of record NW_026775039.1, read on the forward strand.
TGAATGAAGCAGCTTTCTCTAATAGAGAGACAAGCTTTTGAGCAGATTTAGGCTAGATTTCACTTCATTTGAACAGAAACACTATTTTAACATTACTGGTCTCAGAAACCTGTAAACTGACAATCTTGAGCATTGAAGTCCTAACATAAGTTTTTGTGCATATAACTTCTAACACATTAAAAACTGTCTTACAGCATTGCAAAAACATTGTATTTCATAAGGCATAAGCATCTTTCAGTTTGGCAAGATTTGCACTGAATATTGAATAAAGCAGCTTTCTCTCATAGAGAGACAAGCTTTTGAGCAGATTTGGGCTAGATTTCACTTAATTTCAACAGATGCACTATTTTAACATTACTGGTCTCAGAAACCTGTAAACTGACAATCTTGAGCATTGAAGTCCTAACACATGTTTTTGTGCATATAACTTCTAACACATTAAAAACTGTCTTACAGCATTTGCAAAAACATTGTATTTCATAAGGCATAAGCATCTTTCAGTTTGGCAAGATTTGCACTGAATATTGAATGAAGCAGCTTTCTCTAATAGAGAGACAAGCTTTTGAGCAGATTTGGGCTAGATTTCACTTCATTTGAACAGAAGCACTATTTTAACATTACTGGTCTCAGAAACCTGTAAACTGACAATCTTGAGCATTGAGGTCCTAACATAAGTTTTTGTGCATATAACTTCTAACACATTAAAAACGGTCTTACAGCATTGCAAAAACATTGTATTTCATAAGGCATAAGCATCTTTCAGTTTGGCAAGATTTGCACTGAATATTGAATGAAGCAGCTTTCTCTCATAGAGAAACAAGCTTTTGAGCAGATTTGGGCTAGATTTCACTTCATTTGAACAGAAGCACTATTTCAACATTACTGGTCTCAGAAACCTGTAAACTGACAATCTTGAGTATTGAAGTCCTAACATAAATTTTTGTGCATATAACTTCTAACACATTAAAAACTGTCTCACTGCATTGCAGAAATCATTTTATTTCATAAGACATAAGCATCTTTCAGTTTGGCAAGATTTGCACTTAACACTGAATGAAGCAGCTCTAACTCACAGAGAGAGAAGCTTTTGAGCAGATTTGGGCTAGATTTCACTTCATTTGAACAGAAGCACTATTTGAACATTACTGGTCTCAGAAACGTGTAAACTGACAATCTTGAGCATTGAAGTCCTAACATAAGTTTTTGTGCATATAACTTCTAACACATTAAAAACTGTCTTACAGCATTTCAAAAACATTGTATTTCATAAGGCATAAGCATCTTTCAGTTTGGCAAGATTTGCACTGAATATTGAATGAAGCAGCTTTCTCTAATAGAGAGACAAGCTTTTGAGCAGATTTGGGCTAGATTTCTCTTCATTTGAACAGAAGCACTATTTCAACATTACTGGTCTCAGAAACCTGTAAACTGACAATCTTGAGCATTGAAGTCCTAACATAAGTTTTTGTGCATATAACTTCTAACACATTAAAAACTGTCTTACAGCATTGCAAAAACATTGTATTTCATAAGGCATAAGCATCTTTCAGTTTGGCAAGATTTGCACTGAATATTGAATGAAGCAGCTTTCTCTCATAGAGAGACAAGCTTTTGAGCAGATTTAAGCTAGATTTCGCTTCATTTGAACAGAAGCACTATTTCAACATTACTGGTCTCAGAAACCTGTAAACTGACAATCTTGAGCATTGAAGTCCTAACATAAGTTTTTGTGCATATAACTTCTAACACATTAAAAACTGTCTTACAGCATTTGCAAAAACATTGTATTTCATAAGGCATAAGCACCTTTCAGTCTGGCAAGATTTGCACTGAATATTGAATGAAGCGGCTTTCTCTCATAGAGAAACAAGCTTTTGAGCAGATTTGGGCTCGATTTCACTTCATTTGAACAGAAGCACTATTTCAACATTACTGGTCTCAGAAACCTGTAAACTGACAATCTTGAGTATTGAAGTCCTAACATAAATTTTTGTGCATATAACTTCTAACACATTAAAAACTGTCTCACTGCATTGCAGAAATCATTTTATTTCATAAGACATAAGCATCTTTCAGTTTGGCAAGATTTGCACTTAACACTGAATGAAGCAGCTCTAACTCACAGAGAGAGAAGCTTTTGAGCAGATTTGGGCTAGATTTCACTTCATTTGAACAGAAGCACTATTTGAACATTACTGGTCTCAGAAACCTGTAAACTGACAATCTTGAGCATTGAAGTCCTAACATAAGTTTTTGTGCATATAACTTCTAACACATTAAAAACTGTCTTACAGCATTGCAAAAACATTGTATTTCATAAGGCATAAGCATCTTTCAGTTTGGCAAGATTTGCACTGAATATTGAATTAAGCAGCTTTCTCTAATAGAGAGACAAGCTTTTGAGCAGATTTGGGCTAGATTTCTCTTCATTTGAACAGAATCACTATTTCAACATTACTGGTCTCAGAAACCTGTAAACTGAATCTTGAGCATTGAAGTCCTAACATAAGTTTTTGTGCATATAACTTCTAACACATTAAAAACTGTCTTACAGCATTGCAAAAACATTGTATTTCATAAGGCATAAGCATCTTTCAGTTTGGCAAGATTTGCACTGAATATTGAATGAAGCAGCTTTCTCTCATAGAGAGACAAGCTTTTGAGCAGATTTAAGCTAGATTTCGCTTCATTTGAACAGAAGCACTATTTCAACATTACTGGTCTCAGAAACCTGTAAACTGACAATCTTGAGCATTGAAGTCCTAACATAAGTTTTTGTGCATATAATTCTAACACATTAAAAACTGTCTTACAGCATTGCAAAAACATTGTATTTCATAAGGCATAAGCATCTTTCAGTTTGGCAAGATTTGCACTGAATATTGAATGAAGCCTCTTTCTCTCATAGAGAGACAAGCTTTTGAGCAGATTTAGGCTAGATTTCACTTCATTTGAACAGAAGCACTATTTCAACATTACTGGTCTCAGAAACCTGTAAACTGACAATCTTGAGCATTGAAGTCCTAACATAAGTTTTTGTGCATATAACTTCTAACACATTAAAAACTGTCTTACAGCATTTGCAAAAACATTGTATTTCATAAGGCATAAGCACCTTTCAGTCTGGCAAGATTTGCACTGAATATTGAATGAAGCGGCTTTCTCTCATAGAGAAACAAGCTTTTGAGCAGATTTGGGCTCGATTTCACTTCATTTGAACAGAAGCACTATTTCAACATTACTGGTCTCAGAAACCTGTAAACTGACAATCTTGAGTATTGAAGTCCTAACATAAATTTTTGTGCATATAACTTCTAACACATTAAAAACTGTCTCACTGCATTGCAGAAATCATTTTATTTCATAAGACATAAGCATCTTTCAGTTTGGCAAGATTTGCACTTAACACTGAATGAAGCAGCTCTAACTCACAGAGAGAGAAGCTTTTGAGCAGATTTGGGCTAGATTTCACTTCATTTGAACAGAAGCACTATTTGAACATTACTGGTCTCAGAAACCTGTAAACTGACAATCTTGAGCATTGAAGTCCTAACATAAGTTTTTGTGCATATAACTTCTAACACATTAAAAACTGTCTTACAGCATTGCAAAAACATTGTATTTCATAAGGCATAAGCATCTTTCAGTTTGGCAAGATTTGCACTGAATATTGAATTAAGCAGCTTTCTCTAATAGAGAGACAAGCTTTTGAGCAGATTTGGGCTAGATTTCTCTTCATTTGAACAGAAGCACTATTTCAACATTACTGGTCTCAGAAACCTGTAAACTGACAATCTTGAGCATTGAAGTCCTAACATAAGTTTTTGTGCATATAACTTCTAACACATTAAAAACTGTCTTACAGCATTGCAAAAACATTGTATTTCATAAGGCATAAGCATCTTTCAGTTTGGCAAGATTTGCACTGAATATTGAATAAAGCAGCTTTCTCTCATAGAGAGACAAGCTTTTGAGCAGATTTGGGCTAGATTTCACTTAATTTCAACAGATGCACTATTTTAACATTACTGGTCTCAGAAACCTGTAAACTGACAATCTTGAGCATTGAAGTCCTAACACATGTTTTTGTGCATATAACTTCTAACACATTAAAAACTGTCTTACAGCATTGCAAAAACATTGTATTTCATACGGCATAAGCATCTTTCAGTTTGGCAAGATTTGCACTGAATATTGAATGAAGCAGCTTTCTCTCATAGAGAGACAAGCTTTTGAGCAGATTTGGGCTAGATTTCACTTCATTTGAACAGAAGCACTATTTTAACATTACTGGTCTCAGAAACCTGTAAACTGACAATCTTGAGCATTGAAGTCCTAACATAAGTTTTTGTGCATATAACTTCTAACACATTAAAAACTGTCTTACAGCATTGCAAAAACATTGTATTTCATAAGGCATAAGCATCTTTCTGTTTGGCAAGATTTGCACTGAATATTGAATGAAGCAGCTTTCTCTCATAGAGAGACAAGCTTTTGAGCAGATTTAGGCTAGATTTCACTTCATTTGAACAGAAGCACTATTTCAACATTACTGGTCTCAGAAACCTGTAAACTGACAATCTTGAGCTTTGAAGTCCTAACACATGTTTTTGTGCATATAACTTCTAACACATTAAAAACTGTCTTACAGCATTGCAAAAACATTGTATTTCATAAGGCATAAGCACCTTTCAGTCTGGCAAGATTTGCACTGAATATTGAATGAAGCGGCTTTCTCTCATAGAGAAACAAGCTTTTGAGCAGATTTGGGCTCGATTTCACTTCATTTGAACAGAAGCACTATTTCAACATTACTGGTCTCAGAAACCTGTAAACTGACAATCTTGAGTATTGAAGTCCTAACATAAATTTTTGTGCATATAACTTCTAACACATTAAAAACTGTCTCACTGCATTGCAGAAATCATTTTATTTCATAAGACATAAGCATCTTTCAGTTTGGCAAGATTTGCACTTAACACTGAATGAAGCAGCTCTAACTCACAGAGAGAGAAGCTTTTGAGCAGATTTGGGCTAGATTTCACTTCATTTGAACAGAAGCACTATTTGAACATTACTGGTCTCAGAAACCTGTAAACTGACAATCTTGAGCATTGAAGTCCTAACATAAGTTTTTGTGCATATAACTTCTAACACATTAAAAACTGTCTTACAGCATTGCAAAAACATTGTATTTCATAAGGCATAAGCATCTTTCAGTTTGGCAAGATTTGCACTGAATATTGAATTAAGCAGCTTTCTCTAATAGAGAGACAAGCTTTTGAGCAGATTTGGGCTAGATTTCTCTTCATTTGAACAGAAGCACTATTTCAACATTACTGGTCTCAGAAACCTGTAAACTGACAATCTTGAGCATTGAAGTCCTAACATAAGTTTTTGTGCATATAACTTCTAACACATTAAAAACTGTCTTACAGCATTGCAAAAACATTGTGTTTCATAAGGCATAAGCATCTTTCTGTTTGGCAAGATTTGCACTGAATATTGAATGAAGCAGCTTTCTCTCATAGAAAGACAAGCTTTTGAGCAGATTTAGGCTAGATTTCACTTCATTTGAACAGAAGCACTATTTCAACATTACTGGTCTCAGAAACCTGTAAACTGACAATCTTGAGCATTGAAGTCCTAACATAAGTTTTTGTGCATATAACTTCTAACACATTAAAAACTGTCTTACTGCATTGCAAAAACATTGTATTTCATAAGGCATAAGCATCTTTCAGTTTGGCAAGATTTGCACTGAATATTGAATGAAGCAGCTTTCTCTCATAGAGAGACAAGCTTTTGAGCAGATTTAAGCTAGATTTCGCTTCATTTGAACAGAAGCACTATTTCAACATTACTGGTCTCAGAAACCTGTAAACTGACAATCTTGAGCATTGAAGTCCTAACATAAGTTTTTGTGCATATAACTTCTAACACATTAAAAACTGTCTTACAGCATTGCAAAAACATTGTATTTCATAAGGCATAAGCATCTTTCAGTTTGGCAAGATTTGCACTGAATATTGAATGAAGCCTCTTTCTCTCATAGAGAGACAAGCTTTTGAGCAGATTTAGGCTAGATTTCACTTCATTTGAACAGAAGCACTATTTCAACATTACTGGTCTCAGAAACCTGTAAACTGACAATCTTGAGCATTGAAGTCCTAACATAAGTTTTTGTGCATATAACTTCTAACACATTAAAAACTGTCTTACAGCATTTGCAAAAACATTGTATTTCATAAGGCATAAGCACCTTTCAGTCTGGCAAGATTTGCACTGAATATTGAATGAAGCGGCTTTCTCTCATAGAGAAACAAGCTTTTGAGCAGATTTGGGCTCGATTTCACTTCATTTGAACAGAAGCACTATTTCAACATTACTGGTCTCAGAAACCTGTAAACTGACAATCTTGAGTATTGAAGTCCTAACATAAATTTTTGTGCATATAACTTCTAACACATTAAAAACTGTCTCACTGCATTGCAGAAATCATTTTATTTCATAAGACATAAGCATCTTTCAGTTTGGCAAGATTTGCACTTAACACTGAATGAAGCAGCTCTAACTCACAGAGAGAGAAGCTTTTGAGCAGATTTGGGCTAGATTTCACTTCATTTGAACAGAAGCACTATTTGAACATTACTGGTCTCAGAAACCTGTAAACTGACAATCTTGAGCATTGAAGTCCTAACATAAGTTTTTGTGCATATAACTTCTAACACATTAAAAACTGTCTTACAGCATTGCAAAAACATTGTATTTCATAAGGCATAAGCATCTTTCAGTTTGGCAAGATTTGCACTGAATATTGAATTAAGCAGCTTTCTCTAATAGAGAGACAAGCTTTTGAGCAGATTTGGGCTAGATTTCTCTTCATTTGAACAGAAGCACTATTTCAACATTACTGGTCTCAGAAACCTGTAAACTGAATCTTGAGCATTGAAGTCCTAACATAAGTTTTTGTGCATATAACTTCTAACACATTAAAAACTGTCTTACAGCATTGCAAAAACATTGTATTTCATAAGGCATAAGCATCTTTCAGTTTGGCAAGATTTGCACTGAATATTGAATGAAGCAGCTTTCTCTCATAGAGAGACAAGCTTTTGAGCAGATTTAAGCTAGATTTCGCTTCATTTGAACAGAAGCACTATTTCAACATTACTGGTCTCAGAAACCTGTAAACTGACAATCTTGAGCATTGAAGTCCTAACATAAGTTTTTGTGCATATAACTTCTAACACATTAAAAACTGTCTTACAGCATTGCAAAAACATTGTATTTCATAAGGCATAAGCATCTTTCAGTTTGGCAAGATTTGCACTGAATATTGAATGAAGCCTCTTTCTCTCATAGAGAGACAAGCTTTTGAGCAGATTTAGGCTAGATTTCACTTCATTTGAACAGAAGCACTATTTCAACATTACTGGTCTCAGAAACCTGTAAACTGACAATCTTGAGCATTGAAGTCCTAACATAAGTTTTTGTGCATATAACTTCTAACACATTAAAAACTGTCTTACAGCATTTGCAAAAACATTGTATTTCATAAGGCATAAGCACCTTTCAGTCTGGCAAGATTTGCACTGAATATTGAATGAAGCGGCTTTCTCTCATAGAGAAACAAGCTTTTGAGCAGATTTGGGCTCGATTTCACTTCATTTGAACAGAAGCACTATTTTAACATTACTGGTCTCAGAAACCTGTAAACTGACAATCTTGAGCATTGAGGTCCTAACATAAGTTTTTGTGCATATAACTTCTAACACATTAAAAACGGTCTTACAGCATTGCAAAAACATTGTATTTCATAAGGCATAAGCATCTTTCAGTTTGGCAAGATTTGCACTGAATATTGAATGAAGCAGCTTTCTCTCATAGAGAGACAAGCTTTTGAGCAGATTTAGGCTAGATTTCACTTCATTTGAACAGAAGCACTATTTCAACATTACTGGTCTCAGAAACCTGTAAACTGACAATCTTGAGCATTGAAGTCCTAACATAAGGTTTTGTGCATATAACCTCTAACACATTAAAAACTGTCTCACAGCATTTGCAAAAACATTGTATTTCATAAGGCATAAGCATCTTCTGGGCTAGATTTCACTTCATTTGAACAGAAGCACTATTTCAACATTACTGGTCTCAGAAACCTGTAAACTGACAATCTTGAGCATTGAAGTCCTAACATAAGTTTTTGTGCATATAACTTCTAACACATTAAAAACTGTCTCACTGCATTGCAGAAATCATTTTATTTCATAAGACATAAGCATCTTTCAGTTTGGCAAGATTTGCACTTAACACTGAATGAAGCAGCTCTAACTCACAGAGAGACAAGCTTTTGAGCAGATTTGGGCTAGATTTCACTTCATTTGAACAGAAGCACTGTTTAACATTACTGGTCTCAGAAACCTGTAAACTGACAATCTTGAGCATTGAAGTCCTAACATAAGTTTTTGTGCATATAACTTCTAACACATTAAAAACTGTCTTACAGCATTTGCAAAAACATTGTATTTCATAAGGCATAAGCATCTTTCAGTTTGGCAAGATTTGCACTGAATATTGAATGAAGCAGCTTTCTCTCATAGAGAGACAAGCTTTTGAGCAGATTTAGGCTAGATTTCACTTCATTTGAACAGAAGCACTATTTCAACATTACTGGTCTCAGAAACCTGTAAACTGACAATCTTGAGCATTGAAGTCCTAACATAAGGTTTTGTGCATATAACTTCTAACACATTAAAAACTGTCTTACAGCATTGCAAAAACATTGTATTTCATAAGGCATAAGAATCTTTCAGTTTGGCAAGATTTGCACTGAATATTGAATGAAGCAGCTTTCTTTCGTAGAGAGACAAGCTTTTGAGCAGATTTGGGCTAGATTTCACTTCATTTGAACAGGAGCACTATTTTAACATTACTGGTCTCAGAAACCTGTAAACTGACAATCTTGAGCATTGAAGTCCTAACATAAGTTTTTGTGCATATAACTTCTAACACATTAAAAAACTGTCTTACAGCATTGCAAAAACATTGTATTTCATAAGGCATAAGCATCTTTCAGTTTGGCAAGATTTGCACTAAATATAGAATGAAGCAGCTTTCTCTCATAGAGAGACAAGCTTTTGAGCAGATTTAGGCTAGATTTCACTTCATTTGAACAGAAGCACTATTTCAACATTACTGGTCTCAGAAACCTGTAAACTGACAATCTTGAGCATTGAAGTCCTAACATAAGGTTTTGTGCATATAACCTCTAACACATTAAAAACTGTCTTACAGCATTTGCAAAAACATTGTATTTCATAAGGCATAAGCATCTTTCAGTTTGGCAAGATTTGCACTGAATATTGAATGAAGCAGCTTTCTCTCATAGAGAGACAAGCATTTGAGCAGATTTGGGCTAGATTTCACTTAATTTCAACAGATGCACTATTTTAACATTACTGGTCTCAGAAACCTGTAAACTGACAATCTTGAGCATTGAAGTCCTAACACATGTTTTTGTGCATATAACTTCTAACACATTAAAAACTGTCTTACAGCATTGCAAAAACATTGTATTTCATAAGGCATAAGCATCTTTCAGTTTGGCAAGATTTGCACTGAATATTGAATGAAGCAGCTTTCTCTCATAGAGAGACAAGCTTTTGAGCAGATTTGGGCTAGATTTCACTTCATTTGAACAGAAGCACTGTTTAACATTACTGGTCTCAGAAACCTGTAAACTGACAATCTTGAGCATTGAAGTCCTAACATAAGTTTTTGTGCATATAACTTCTAACACATTAAAAACTGTCTTACAGCATTTGCAAAAACATTGTATTTCATAAGGCATAAGCATCTTTCAGTTTGGCAAGATTTGCACTGAATATTGAATGAAGCAGCTTTCTCTCATAGAGAGACAAGCTTTTGAGCAGATTTGGGCTAGATTTCACTTCATTTGAACAGAAGCACTATTTCAACATTACTGGTCTCAGAAACCTGTAAACTGACAATCTTGAGCATTGAAGTCCTAACATAAGTTTTTGTGCATATAACTTCTAACACATTAAAAACTGTCTTACAGCATTGCAAAAACATTGTATTTCATAAGGCATAAGAATCTTTCAGTTTGGCAAGATTTGCACTGAATATTGAATGAAGCAGCTTTCTTTCATAGAGAGACAAGCTTTTGAGCAGATTTGGGCTAGATTTCACTTCATTTGAACAGGAGCACTATTTTAAAATTACTGGTCTCAGAAACCTGTAAACTGACAATCTTGAGCATTGAAGTCCTAACATAAGTTTTTGTGCATATAACTTCTAACACATTAAAAAACTGTCTTACAGCATTGCAAAAACATTGTATTTCATAAGGCATAAGCATCTTTCAGTTTGGCAAGATTTGCACTAAATATAGAATGAAGCAGCTTTCTCTCATAGAGAGACAAGCTTTTGAGCAGATTTGGGCTAGATTTCACTTAATTTCAACTGAAGCACTATTTTAACATTACTGGTCTCAGAAACCTGTAAACTGACAATCTTGAGCATTGAAGTCCTAACACATGTTTTTGCGCATATAACTTCTAACACATTAAAAACTGTCTTACAGCATTGCAAAAACATTGTATTTCATAAGGCATAAGCATCTTTCAGTTTGGCAAGATTTGCACTGAATATTGAATGAAGCAGCTTTCTCTCATAGAGAGACAAGCTTTTGAGCAGATTTGGGCTAGATTTCACTTCATTTGAACAGAAGCACTATTTGAACATTACTGGTCTCAGAAACCTGTAAACTGACAATCTTGAGAATTGAAGTCCTAACATAAGTTTTTGTGCATATAACTTCTAACACATTAAAAACTGTCTTACAGCATGTGCAAAAACATTGTATTTCATAAGGCATAAGCACCTTTCAGTCTGGCAAGATTTGCACTGAATATTGAATGAAGCGGCTTTCTCTCATAGAGAAACAAGCTTTTGAGCAGATTTGGGCTAGATTTCACTTCATTTGAACAGAAGCACTATTTCAACATTACTGGTCTCAGAAACCTGTAAACTGACAATCTTGAGTATTGAAGTCCTAACATAAATTTTTGTGCATATAACTTCTAACACATTAAAAACTGTCTCACTGCATTGCAGAAATCATTTTATTTCATAAGACATAAGCATCTTTCAGTTTGGCAAGATTTGCACTTAACACTGAATGAAGCAGCTCTAACTCACAGAGAGAGAAGCTTTTGAGCAGATTTGGGCTAGATTTCACTTCATTTGAACAGAAGCACTATTTTAACATTACTGGTCTCAGAAACCTGTAAACTGACAATCTTGAGCATTGAAGTCCTAACATAAGTTTTTGTGCATATAACTTCTAACACATTAAAAACTGTCTTACAGCATTGCAAAAACATTGTATTTCATAAGGCATAAACATCTTTCAGTTTGGCAAGATTTGCACTGAATATTGAATGAAGCAGCTTTCTCTCATAGAGAGACAGCTTTTGAGCAGATTTAGGCTAGATTTCACTTCATTTGAACAGAAGCACTATTTCAACATTACTGGTCTCAGAAACCTGTAAACTGACAATCTTGAGCATTGAAGTCCTAACATAAGTTTTTGTGCATATAACTTCTAACACATTAAAAACTGTCTTACAGCATTGCAAAAACATTGTATTTCATAAGGCATAAGCATCTTTCAGTTTGGCAAGATTTGCACTGAATATTGAATAAAGCAGCTTTCTCTCATAGAGAGACAAGCTTTTGAGCAGATTTGGGCTAGATTTCACTTAATTTCAACAGATGCACTATTTTAACATTACTGGTCTCAGAAACCTGTAAACTGACAATCTTGAGCATTGAAGTCCTAACACATGTTTTTGTGCATATAACTTCTAACACATTAAAAACTGTCTTACAGCATTGCAAAAACATTGTATTTCATACGGCATAAGCATCTTTCAGTTTGGCAAGATTTGCACTGAATATTGAATGAAGCAGCTTTCTCTCATAGAGAGACAAGCTTTTGAGCAGATTTGGGCTAGATTTCACTTCATTTGAACAGAAGCACTATTTTAACATTACTGGTCTCAGAAACCTGTAAACTGACAATCTTGAGCATTGAAGTCCTAACATAAGTTTTTGTGCATATAACTTCTAACACATTAAAAACTGTCTTACAGCATTGCAAAAACATTGTATTTCATAAGGCATAAGCATCTTTCAGTTTGGCAAGATTTGCACTGAATATTGAATGAAGCAGCTTTCTCTCATAGAGAGACAAGCTTTTGAGCAGATTTAGGCTAGATTTCAATTAATTTGAACAGAAGCACTATTTCAACATTACTGGTCTCAGAAACCTGTAAACTGACAATCTTGAGCATTGAAGTCCTAACATAAGTTTTTGTGCATATAACTTCTAACACATTAAAAACTGTCTTACAGCATTTGCAAAAACATTGTATTTCATAAGGCATAAGCACCTTTCAGTCTGGCAAGATTTGCACTGAATATTGAATGAAGCGGCTTTCTCTCATAGAGAAACAAGCTTTTGAGCAGATTTGGGCTAGATTTCACTTCATTTGAACAGAAGCACTATTTTAACATTACTGGTCTCAGAAACCTGTAAACTGACAATCTTGAGCATTGAAGTCCTAACATAAGTTTTTGTGCATATAACTTCTAACACATTAAAAACTGTCTTACAGCATTGCAAAAACATTGTTTTTCATAAGGCATAAGCATCTTTCAGTTTGGCAAGATTTGCACTGAATATTGAATGAAGCAGCTTTCTCTCATAGAGAGACAAGCTTTTGAGCAGATTTAGGCTAGATTTCACTTCATTTGAACAGAAACACTATTTTAACATTACTGGTCTCAGAAACCTGTAAACTGACAATCTTGAGCATTGAAGTCCTAACATAAGTTTTTGTGCATATAACTTCTAACACATTAAAAACTGTCTTACAGCATTGCAAAAACATCGTATTTCATAAGGCTTAAGCATCTTTCAGTTTGGCAAGATTTGCACTGAATATTGAATAAAGCAGCTTTCTCTCATAGAGAGACAAGCTTTTGAGCAGATTTGGGCTAGATTTCACTTAATTTCAACAGATGCACTATTTTAACATTACTGGTCTCAGAAACTTGTAAACTGACAATCTTGAGCATTGAAGTCCTAACACATGTTTTTGTGCATATAACTTCTAACACATTAAAAACTGTCTTACAGCATTGCAAAAACATTGTATTTCATACGGCATAAGCATCTTTCAGTTTGGCAAGATTTGCACTGAATATTGAATGAAGCAGCTTTCTCTAATAGAGAGACAAGCTTTTGAGCAGATTTAGGCTAGATTTCACTTCATTTGAACAGAAACACTATTTTAACATTACTGGTCTCAGAAACCTCTAAACTGACAATCTTGAGCATTGAAGTCCTAACATAAGTTTTTGTGCATATAACTTCTAACACATTAAAAACTGTCTTACAGCATTGCAAAAACATTGTATTTCATAAGGCATAAGCATCTTTCAGTTTGGCAAGATTTGCACTGAATATTGAATAAAGCAGCTTTCTCTCATAGAGAGACAAGCTTTTGAGCAGATTTGGGCTAGATTTCACTTAATTTCAACAGATGCACTATTTTAACATTACTGGTCTCAGAAACCTGTAAACTGACAATCTTGAGCATTGAAGTCCTAACACATGTTTTTGTGCATATAACTTCTAACACATTAAAAACTGTCTTACAGCATTTGCAAAAACATTGTATTTCATAAGGCATAAGCATCTTTCAGTTTGGCAAGATTTGCACTGAATATTGAATGAAGCAGCTTTCTCTAATAGAGAGACAAGCTTTTGAGCAGATTTGGGCTAGATTTCACTTCATTTGAACAGAAGCACTATTTTAACATTACTGGTCTCAGAAACCTGTAAACTGACAATCTTGAGCATTGAGGTCCTAACATAAGTTTTTGTGCATATAACTTCTAACACATTAAAAACGGTCTTACAGCATTGCAAAAACATTGTATTTCATAAGGCATAAGCATCTTTCAGTTTGGCAAGATTTGCACTGAATATTGAATGAAGCAGCTTTCTCTCATAGAGAAACAAGCTTTTGAGCAGATTTGGGCTAGATTTCACTTCATTTGAACAGAAGCACTATTTCAACATTACTGGTCTCAGAAACCTGTAAACTGACAATCTTGAGTATTGAAGTCCTAACATAAATTTTTGTGCATATAACTTCTAACACATTAAAAACTGTCTCACTGCATTGCAGAAATCATTTTATTTCATAAGACATAAGCATCTTTCAGTTTGGCAAGATTTGCACTTAACACTGAATGAAGCAGCTCTAACTCACAGAGAGAGAAGCTTTTGAGCAGATTTGGGCTAGATTTCACTTCATTTGAACAGAAGCACTATTTGAACATTACTGGTCTCAGAAACGTGTAAACTGACAATCTTGAGCATTGAAGTCCTAACATAAGTTTTTGTGCATATAACTTCTAACACATTAAAAACTGTCTTACAGCATTTCAAAAACATTGTATTTCATAAGGCATAAGCATCTTTCAGTTTGGCAAGATTTGCACTGAATATTGAATGAAGCAGCTTTCTCTAATAGAGAGACAAGCTTTTGAGCAGATTTGGGCTAGATTTCTCTTCATTTGAACAGAAGCACTATTTCAACATTACTGGTCTCAGAAACCTGTAAACTGACAATCTTGAGCATTGAAGTCCTAACATAAGTTTTTGTGCATATAACTTCTAACACATTAAAAACTGTCTTACAGCATTGCAAAAACATTGTATTTCATAAGGCATAAGCATCTTTCAGTTTGGCAAGATTTGCACTGAATATTGAATGAAGCAGCTTTCTCTCATAGAGAGACAAGCTTTTGAGCAGATTTAAGCTAGATTTCGCTTCATTTGAACAGAAGCACTATTTCAACATTACTGGTCTCAGAAACCTGTAAACTGACAATCTTGAGCATTGAAGTCCTAACATAAGTTTTTGTGCATATAACTTCTTACACATTAAAAACTGTCTTACAGCATTTGCAAAAACATTGTATTTCATAAGGCATAAGCACCTTTCAGTCTGGCAAGATTTGCACTGAATATTGAATGAAGCGGCTTTCTCTCATAGAGAAACAAGCTTTTGAGCAGATTTGGGCTCGATTTCACTTCATTTGAACAGAAGCACTATTTCAACATTACTGGTCTCAGAAACCTGTAAACTGACAATCTTGAGTATTGAAGTCCTAACATAAATTTTTGTGCATATAACTTCTAACACATTAAAAACTGTCTCACTGCATTGCAGAAATCATTTTATTTCATAAGACATAAGCATCTTTCAGTTTGGCAAGATTTGCACTTAACACTGAATGAAGCAGCTCTAACTCACAGAGAGAGAAGCTTTTGAGCAGATTTGGGCTAGATTTCACTTCATTTGAACAGAAGCACTATTTGAACATTACTGGTCTCAGAAACCTGTAAACTGACAATCTTGAGCATTGAAGTCCTAACATAAGTTTTTGTGCATATAACTTCTAACACATTAAAAACTGTCTTACAGCATTGCAAAAACATTGTATTTCATAAGGCATAAGCATCTTTCAGTTTGGCAAGATTTGCACTGAATATTGAATTAAGCAGCTTTCTCTAATAGAGAGACAAGCTTTTGAGCAGATTTGGGCTAGATTTCTCTTCATTTGAACAGAATCACTATTTCAACATTACTGGTCTCAGAAACCTGTAAACTGAATCTTGAGCATTGAAGTCCTAACATAAGTTTTTGTGCATATAACTTCTAACACATTAAAAACTGTCTTACAGCATTGCAAAAACATTGTATTTCATAAGGCATAAGCATCTTTCAGTTTGGCAAGATTTGCACTGAATATTGAATGAAGCAGCTTTCTCTCATAGAGAGACAAGCTTTTGAGCAGATTTAAGCTAGATTTCGCTTCATTTGAACAGAAGCACTATTTCAACATTACTGGTCTCAGAAACGTGTAAACTGACAATCTTGAGCATTGAAGTCCTAACATAAGTTTTTGTGCATATAACTTCTAACACATTAAAAACTGTCTTACAGCATTTCAAAAACATTGTATTTCATAAGGCATAAGCATCTTTCAGTTTGGCAAGATTTGCACTGAATATTGAATGAAGCAGCTTTCTCTAATAGAGAGACAAGCTTTTGAGCAGATTTGGGCTAGATTTCTCTTCATTTGAACAGAAGCACTATTTCAACATTACTGGTCTCAGAAACCTGTAAACTGACAATCTTGAGCATTGAAGTCCTAACATAAGTTTTTGTGCATATAACTTCTAACACATTAAAAACTGTCTTACAGCATTGCAAAAACATTGTATTTCATAAGGCATAAGCATCTTTCAGTTTGGCAAGATTTGCACTGAATATTGAATGAAGCAGCTTTCTCTCATAGAGAGACAAGCTTTTGAGCAGATTTAAGCTAGATTTCGCTTCATTTGAACAGAAGCACTATTTCAACATTACTGGTCTCAGAAACCTGTAAACTGACAATCTTGAGCATTGAAGTCCTAACATAAGTTTTTGTGCATATAACTTCTAACACATTAAAAACTGTCTTACAGCATTTGCAAAAACATTGTATTTCATAAGGCATAAGCACCTTTCAGTCTGGCAAGATTTGCACTGAATATTGAATGAAGCGGCTTTCTCTCATAGAGAAACAAGCTTTTGAGCAGATTTGGGCTCGATTTCACTTCATTTGAACAGAAGCACTATTTCAACATTACTGGTCTCAGAAACCTGTAAACTGACAATCTTGAGTATTGAAGTCCTAACATAAATTTTTGTGCATATAACTTCTAACACATTAAAAACTGTCTCACTGCATTGCAGAAATCATTTTATTTCATAAGACATAAGCATCTTTCAGTTTGGCAAGATTTGCACTTAACACTGAATGAAGCAGCTCTAACTCACAGAGAGAGAAGCTTTTGAGCAGATTTGGGCTAGATTTCACTTCATTTGAACAGAAGCACTATTTGAACATTACTGGTCTCAGAAACCTGTAAACTGACAATCTTGAGCATTGAAGTCCTAACATAAGTTTTTGTGCATATAACTTCTAACACATTAAAAACTGTCTTACAGCATTGCAAAAACATTGTATTTCATAAGGCATAAGCATCTTTCAGTTTGGCAAGATTTGCACTGAATATTGAATTAAGCAGCTTTCTCTAATAGAGAGACAAGCTTTTGAGCAGATTTGGGCTAGATTTCTCTTCATTTGAACAGAATCACTATTTCAACATTACTGGTCTCAGAAACCTGTAAACTGAATCTTGAGCATTGAAGTCCTAACATAAGTTTTTGTGCATATAACTTCTAACACATTAAAAACTGTCTTACAGCATTGCAAAAACATTGTATTTCATAAGGCATAAGCATCTTTCAGTTTGGCAAGATTTGCACTGAATATTGAATGAAGCAGCTTTCTCTCATAGAGAGACAAGCTTTTGAGCAGATTTAAGCTAGATTTCGCTTCATTTGAACAGAAGCACTATTTCAACATTACTGGTCTCAGAAACCTGTAAACTGACAATCTTGAGCATTGAAGTCCTAACATAAGTTTTTGTGCATATAATTCTAACACATTAAAAACTGTCTTACAGCATTGCAAAAACATTGTATTTCATAAGGCATAAGCATCTTTCAGTTTGGCAAGATTTGCACTGAATATTGAATGAAGCCTCTTTCTCTCATAGAGAGACAAGCTTTTGAGCAGATTTAGGCTAGATTTCACTTCATTTGAACAGAAGCACTATTTCAACATTACTGGTCTCAGAAACCTGTAAACTGACAATCTTGAGCATTGAAGTCCTAACATAAGTTTTTGTGCATATAACTTCTAACACATTAAAAACTGTCTTACAGCATTTGCAAAAACATTGTATTTCATAAGGCATAAGCACCTTTCAGTCTGGCAAGATTTGCACTGAATATTGAATGAAGCGGCTTTCTCTCATAGAGAAACAAGCTTTTGAGCAGATTTGGGCTCGATTTCACTTCATTTGAACAGAAGCACTATTTCAACATTACTGGTCTCAGAAACCTGTAAACTGACAATCTTGAGTATTGAAGTCCTAACATAAATTTTTGTGCATATAACTTCTAACACATTAAAAACTGTCTCACTGCATTGCAGAAATCATTTTATTTCATAAGACATAAGCATCTTTCAGTTTGGCAAGATTTGCACTTAACACTGAATGAAGCAGCTCTAACTCACAGAGAGAGAAGCTTTTGAGCAGATTTGGGCTAGATTTCACTTCATTTGAACAGAAGCACTATTTGAACATTACTGGTCTCAGAAACCTGTAAACTGACAATCTTGAGCATTGAAGTCCTAACATAAGTTTTTGTGCATATAACTTCTAACACATTAAAAACTGTCTTACAGCATTGCAAAAACATTGTATTTCATAAGGCATAAGCATCTTTCAGTTTGGCAAGATTTGCACTGAATATTGAATTAAGCAGCTTTCTCTAATAGAGAGACAAGCTTTTGAGCAGATTTGGGCTAGATTTCTCTTCATTTGAACAGAAGCACTATTTCAACATTACTGGTCTCAGAAACCTGTAAACTGACAATCTTGAGCATTGAAGTCCTAACATAAGTTTTTGTGCATATAACTTCTAACACATTAAAAACTGTCTTACAGCATTGCAAAAACATTGTATTTCATAAGGCATAAGCATCTTTCAGTTTGGCAAGATTTGCACTGAATATTGAATAAAGCAGCTTTCTCTCATAGAGAGACAAGCTTTTGAGCAGATTTGGGCTAGATTTCACTTAATTTCAACAGATGCACTATTTTAACATTACTGGTCTCAGAAACCTGTAAACTGACAATCTTGAGCATTGAAGTCCTAACACATGTTTTTGTGCATATAACTTCTAACACATTAAAAACTGTCTTACAGCATTGCAAAAACATTGTATTTCATACGGCATAAGCATCTTTCAGTTTGGCAAGATTTGCACTGAATATTGAATGAAGCAGCTTTCTCTCATAGAGAGACAAGCTTTTGAGCAGATTTGGGCTAGATTTCACTTCATTTGAACAGAAGCACTATTTTAACATTACTGGTCTCAGAAACCTGTAAACTGACAATCTTGAGCATTGAAGTCCTAACATAAGTTTTTGTGCATATAACTTCTAACACATTAAAAACTGTCTTACAGCATTGCAAAAACATTGTATTTCATAAGGCATAAGCATCTTTCTGTTTGGCAAGATTTGCACTGAATATTGAATGAAGCAGCTTTCTCTCATAGAGAGACAAGCTTTTGAGCAGATTTAGGCTAGATTTCACTTCATTTGAACAGAAGCACTATTTCAACATTACTGGTCTCAGAAACCTGTAAACTGACAATCTTGAGCTTTGAAGTCCTAACACATGTTTTTGTGCATATAACTTCTAACACATTAAAAACTGTCTTACAGCATTGCAAAAACATTGTATTTCATAAGGCATAAGCACCTTTCAGTCTGGCAAGATTTGCACTGAATATTGAATGAAGCGGCTTTCTCTCATAGAGAAACAAGCTTTTGAGCAGATTTGGGCTCGATTTCACTTCATTTGAACAGAAGCACTATTTCAACATTACTGGTCTCAGAAACCTGTAAACTGACAATCTTGAGCATTGAAGTCCGGACATAAGTTTTTGTGCATATAACTTCTAACATATTAAAAACTGTCTTACAGCATTGCAAAAACATTGTATTTCATAAGGCATAAGCATCTTTCAGTTTGGCAAGATTTGCACTGAATATTGAATGAAGCAGCTTTCTCTCATAGAGAGACAAGCTGTTGAGCAGATTTGGGCTAGATTTCACTTCATTTGAACAGAAGCACTATTTTAACATTACTGGTCTCAGAAACCTGTAAACTGACAATCTTGAGCATTGAAGTCCTAACATAAGTTTTTGTGCACATAACTTCTAACACATTAAAAACTGTCTTACAGCATTGCAAAAACATTGTATTTCATAAGGCATAAGCATCTTTCAGTTTGGCAAGATTTGCACTGAATATTGAATGAAGCAGCTTTCTCTCATAGAGAGACAAGCTTTTGAGCAGATTTAGGCTAGATTTCACTTCATTTGAACAGAAACACTATTTTAACATTACTGGTCTCAGAAACCTGTAAACTGACAATCTTGAGCATTGAAGTCCTAACATAAGTTTTTGTGCATATAACTTCTAACACATTAAAAACTGTCTTACAGCATTGCAAAAACATTGTATTTCATAAGGCATAAGCATCTTTCAGTTTGGCAAGATTTGCACTGAATATTGAATAAAGCAGCTTTCTCTCATAGAGAGACAAGCTTTTGAGCAGATTTGGGCTAGATTTCACTTAATTTCAACAGATGCACTATTTTAACATTACTGGTCTCAGAAACCTGTAAACTGACAATCTTGAGCATTGAAGTCCTAACACATGTTTTTGTGCATATAACTTCTAACACATTAAAAACTGTCTTACAGCATTTGCAAAAACATTGTATTTCATAAGGCATAAGCATCTTTCAGTTTGGCAAGATTTGCACTGAATATTGAATGAAGCAGCTTTCTCTAATAGAGAGACAAGCTTTTGAGCAGATTTGGGCTAGATTTCACTTCATTTGAACAGAAGCACTATTTTAACATTACTGGTCTCAGAAACCTGTAAACTGACAATCTTGAGCATTGAGGTCCTAACATAAGTTTTTGTGCATATAACTTCTAACACATTAAAAACGGTCTTACAGCATTGCAAAAACATTGTATTTCATAAGGCATAAGCATCTTTCAGTTTGGCAAGATTTGCACTGAATATTGAATGAAGCAGCTTTCTCTCATAGAGAGACAAGCTTTTGAGCAGATTTAGGCTAGATTTCACTTCATTTGAACAGAAGCACTATTTCAACATTACTGGTCTCAGAAACCTGTAAACTGACAATCTTGAGCATTGAAGTCCTAACATAAGGTTTTGTGCATATAACCTCTAACACATTAAAAACTGTCTTACAGCATTTGCAAAAACATTGTATTTCATAAGGCATAAGCATCTTTCAGTTTGGCAAGATTTGCACTGAATATTGAATGAAGCAGCTTTCTCTCATAGAGAGACAAGCATTTGAGCAGATTTGGGCTAGATTTCACTTAATTTCAACAGATGCACTATTTTAACATTACTGGTCTCAGAAACCTGTAAACTGACAATCTTGAGCATTGAAGTCCTAACACATGTTTTTGTGCATATAACTTCTAACACATTAAAAACTGTCTTACAGCATTGCAAAAACATTGTATTTCATAAGGCATAAGCATCTTTCAGTTTGGCAAGATTTGCACTGAATATTGAATGAAGCAGCTTTCTCTCATAGAGAGACAAGCTTTTGAGCAGATTTGGGCTAGATTTCACTTCATTTGAACAGAAGCACTATTTTAACATTACTGGTCTCAGAAACCTGTAAACTGACAATCTTGAGCATTGAAGTCCTAACATAAGTTTTTGTGCATATAACTTCTAACACATTAAAAACTGTCTTACAGCATTGCAAAAACATTGTATTTCATAAGGCATAAGCATCTTTCAGTTTGGCAAGATTTGCACTGAATATTGAATGAAGCAGCTTTCTCTCATAGAGAGACAAGCTTTTGAGCAGATTTAGGCTAGATTTCACTTCATTTGAACAGAAGCACTATTTCAACATTACTGGTCTCAGAAACCTGTAAACTGACAATCTTGAGCATTGAAGTCCTAACATAAGGTTTTGTGCATATAACTTCTAACACATTAAAAAACTGTCTTACAGCATTGCAAAAACATTGTATTTCATAAGGCATAAGCATCTTTCAGTTTGGCAAGATTTGCACTAAATATAGAATGAAGCAGCTTTCTCTCATAGAGAGACAAGCTTTTGAGCAGATTTAGGCTAGATTTCACTTCATTTGAACAGAAGCACTATTTCAACATTACTGGTCTCAGAAACCTGTAAACTGACAATCTTGAGCATTGAAGTCCTAACATAAGGTTTTGTGCATATAACCTCTAACACATTAAAAACTGTCTTACAGCATTTGCAAAAACATTGTATTTCATAAGGCATAAGCATCTTTCAGTTTGGCAAGATTTGCACTGAATATTGAATGAAGCAGCTTTCTCTCATAGAGAGACAAGCATTTGAGCAGATTTGGGCTAGATTTCACTTAATTTCAACAGATGCACTATTTTAACATTACTGGTCTCAGAAACCTGTAAACTGACAATCTTGAGCATTGAAGTCCTAACACATGTTTTTGTGCATATAACTTCTAACACATTAAAAACTGTCTTACAGCATTGCAAAAACATTGTATTTCATAAGGCATAAGCATCTTTCAGTTTGGCAAGATTTGCACTGAATATTGAATGAAGCAGCTTTCTCTCATAGAGAGACAAGCTTTTGAGCAGATTTGGGCTAGATTTCACTTCATTTGAACAGAAGCACTGTTTAACATTACTGGTCTCAGAAACCTGTAAACTGACAATCTTGAGCATTGAAGTCCTAACATAAGTTTTTGTGCATATAACTTCTAACACATTAAAAACTGTCTTACAGCATTTGCAAAAACATTGTATTTCATAAGGCATAAGCATCTTTCAGTTTGGCAAGATTTGCACTGAATATTGAATGAAGCAGCTTTCTCTCATAGAGAGACAAGCTTTTGAGCAGATTTGGGCTAGATTTCACTTCATTTGAACAGAAGCACTATTTCAACATTACTGGTCTCAGAAACCTGTAAACTGACAATCTTGAGCATTGAAGTCCTAACATAAGTTTTTGTGCATATAACTTCTAACACATTAAAAACTGTCTTACAGCATTGCAAAAACATTGTATTTCATAAGGCATAAGAATCTTTCAGTTTGGCAAGATTTGCACTGAATATTGAATGAAGCAGCTTTCTTTCATAGAGAGACAAGCTTTTGAGCAGATTTGGGCTAGATTTCACTTCATTTGAACAGGAGCACTATTTTAACATTACTGGTCTCAGAAACCTGTAAACTGACAATCTTGAGCATTGAAGTCCTAACATAAGTTTTTGTGCATATAACTTCTAACACATTAAAAAACTGTCTTACAGCATTGCAAAAACATTGTATTTCATAAGGCATAAGCATCTTTCAGTTTGGCAAGATTTGCACTAAATATAGAATGAAGCAGCTTTCTCTCATAGAGAGACAAGCTTTTGAGCAGATTTGGGCTAGATTTCACTTAATTTCAACTGAAGCACTATTTTAACATTACTGGTCTCAGAAACCTGTAAACTGACAATCTTGAGCATTGAAGTCCTAACACATGTTTTTGCGCATATAACTTCTAACACATTAAAAACTGTCTTACAGCATTGCAAAAACATTGTATTTCATAAGGCATAAGCATCTTTCAGTTAGGCAAGATTTGCACTGAATATTGAATGAAGCAGCTTTCTCTCATAGAGAGACAAGCTTTTGAGCAGATTTGGGCTAGATTTCACTTCATTTGAACAGAAGCACTATTTGAACATTACTGGTCTCAGAAACCTGTAAACTGACAATCTTGAGAATTGAAGTCCTAACATAAGTTTTTGTGCATATAACTTCTAACACATTAAAAACTGTCTTACAGCATGTGCAAAAACATTGTATTTCATAAGGCATAAGCACCTTTCAGTCTGGCAAGATTTGCACTGAATATTGAATGAAGCGGCTTTCTCTCATAGAGAAACAAGCTTTTGAGCAGATTTGGGCTAGATTTCACTTCATTTGAACAGAAGCACTATTTCAACATTACTGGTCTCAGAAACCTGTAAACTGACAATCTTGAGTATTGAAGTCCTAACATAAATTTTTGTGCATATAACTTCTAACACATTAAAAACTGTCTCACTGCATTGCAGAAATCATTTTATTTCATAAGACATAAGCATCTTTCAGTTTGGCAAGATTTGCACTTAACACTGAATGAAGCAGCTCTAACTCACAGAGAGAGAAGCTTTTGAGCAGATTTGGGCTAGATTTCACTTCATTTGAACAGAAGCACTATTTTAACATTACTGGTCTCAGAAACCTGTAAACTGACAATCTTGAGCATTGAAGTCCTAACATAAGTTTTTGTGCATATAACTTCTAACACATTAAAAACTGTCTTACAGCATTGCAAAAACATTGTATTTCATAAGGCATAAACATCTTTCAGTTTGGCAAGATTTGCACTGAATATTGAATGAAGCAGCTTTCTCTCATAGAGAGACAGCTTTTGAGCAGATTTAGGCTAGATTTCACTTCATTTGAACAGAAGCACTATTTCAACATTACTGGTCTCAGAAACCTGTAAACTGACAATCTTGAGCATTGAAGTCCTAACATAAGTTTTTGTGCATATAACTTCTAACACATTAAAAACTGTCTTACAGCATTGCAAAAACATTGTATTTCATAAGGCATAAGCATCTTTCAGTTTGGCAAGATTTGCACTGAATATTGAATAAAGCAGCTTTCTCTCATAGAGAGACAAGCTTTTGAGCAGATTTGGGCTAGATTTCACTTAATTTCAACAGATGCACTATTTTAACATTACTGGTCTCAGAAACCTGTAAACTGACAATCTTGAGCATTGAAGTCCTAACACATGTTTTTGTGCATATAACTTCTAACACATTAAAAACTGTCTTACAGCATTGCAAAAACATTGTATTTCATACGGCATAAGCATCTTTCAGTTTGGCAAGATTTGCACTGAATATTGAATGAAGCAGCTTTCTCTCATAGAGAGACAAGCTTTTGAGCAGATTTGGGCTAGATTTCACTTCATTTGAACAGAAGCACTATTTTAACATTACTGGTCTCAGAAACCTGTAAACTGACAATCTTGAGCATTGAAGTCCTAACATAAGTTTTTGTGCATATAACTTCTAACACATTAAAAACTGTCTTACAGCATTTGCAAAAACATTGTATTTCATAAGGCATAAGCATCTTTCAGTTTGGCAAGATTTGCACTGAATATTGAATGAAGCAGCTTTCTCTCATAGAGAGACAAGCTTTTGAGCAGATTTGGGCTAGATTTCACTTCATTTGAACAGAAGCACTATTTCAACATTACTGGTCTCAGAAACCTGTAAACTGACAATCTTGAGCATTGAAGTCCTAACATAAGTTTTTGTGCATATAACTTCTAACACATTAAAAACTGTCTTACAGCATTGCAAAAACATTGTATTTCATAAGGCATAAGAATCTTTCAGTTTGGCAAGATTTGCACTGAATATTGAATGAAGCAGCTTTCTTTCATAGAGAGACAAGCTTTTGAGCAGATTTGGGCTAGATTTCACTTCATTTGAACAGGAGCACTATTTTAACATTACTGGTCTCAGAAACCTGTAAACTGACAATCTTGAGCATTGAAGTCCTAACATAAGTTTTTGTGCATATAACTTCTAACACATTAAAAAACTGTCTTACAGCATTGCAAAAACATTGTATTTCATAAGGCATAAGCATCTTTCAGTTTGGCAAGATTTGCACTAAATATAGAATGAAGCAGCTTTCTCTCATAGAGAGACAAGCTTTTGAGCAGATTTGGGCTAGATTTCACTTAATTTCAACTGAAGCACTATTTTAACATTACTGGTCTCAGAAACCTGTAAACTGACAATCTTGAGCATTGAAGTCCTAACACATGTTTTTGCGCATATAACTTCTAACACATTAAAAACTGTCTTACAGCATTGCAAAAACATTGTATTTCATAAGGCATAAGCATCTTTCAGTTAGGCAAGATTTGCACTGAATATTGAATGAAGCAGCTTTCTCTCATAGAGAGACAAGCTTTTGAGCAGATTTGGGCTAGATTTCACTTCATTTGAACAGAAGCACTATTTGAACATTACTGGTCTCAGAAACCTGTAAACTGACAATCTTGAGAATTGAAGTCCTAACATAAGTTTTTGTGCATATAACTTCTAACACATTAAAAACTGTCTTACAGCATGTGCAAAAACATTGTATTTCATAAGGCATAAGCACCTTTCAGTCTGGCAAGATTTGCACTGAATATTGAATGAAGCGGCTTTCTCTCATAGAGAAACAAGCTTTTGAGCAGATTTGGGCTAGATTTCACTTCATTTGAACAGAAGCACTATTTCAACATTACTGGTCTCAGAAACCTGTAAACTGACAATCTTGAGTATTGAAGTCCTAACATAAATTTTTGTGCATATAACTTCTAACACATTAAAAACTGTCTCACTGCATTGCAGAAATCATTTTATTTCATAAGATATAAGCATCTTTCAGTTTGGCAAGATTTGCACTTAACACTGAATGAAGCAGCTCTAACTCACAGAGAGAGAAGCTTTTGAGCAGATTTGGGCTAGATTTCACTTCATTTGAACAGAAGCACTATTTTAACATTACTGGTCTCAGAAACCTGTAAACTGACAATCTTGAGCATTGAAGTCCTAACATAAGTTTTTGTGCATATAACTTCTAACACATTAAAAACTGTCTTACAGCATTGCAAAAACATTGTATTTCATAAGGCATAAACATCTTTCAGTTTGGCAAGATTTGCACTGAATATTGAATGAAGCAGCTTTCTCTCATAGAGAGACAGCTTTTGAGCAGATTTAGGCTAGATTTCACTTCATTTGAACAGAAGCACTATTTCAACATTACTGGTCTCAGAAACCTGTAAACTGACAATCTTGAGCATTGAAGTCCTAACATAAGTTTTTGTGCATATAACTTCTAACACATTAAAAACTGTCTTACAGCATTGCAAAAACATTGTATTTCATAAGGCATAAGCATCTTTCAGTTTGGCAAGATTTGCACTGAATATTGAATAAAGCAGCTTTCTCTCATAGAGAGACAAGCTTTTGAGCAGATTTGGGCTAGATTTCACTTAATTTCAACAGATGCACTATTTTAACATTACTGGTCTCAGAAACCTGTAAACTGACAATCTTGAGCATTGAAGTCCTAACACATGTTTTTGTGCATATAACTTCTAACACATTAAAAACTGTCTTACAGCATTGCAAAAACATTGTATTTCATACGGCATAAGCATCTTTCAGTTTGGCAAGATTTGCACTGAATATTGAATGAAGCAGCTTTCTCTCATAGAGAGACAAGCTTTTGAGCAGATTTGGGCTAGATTTCACTTAATTTCAACAGATGCACTATTTTAACATTACTGGTCTCAGAAACCTGTAAACTGACAATCTTGAGCATTGAAGTCCTAACACATGTTTTTGTGCATATAACTTCTAACACATTAAAAACTGTCTTACAGCATTGCAAAAACATTGTATTTCATACGGCATAAGCATCTTTCAGTTTGGCAAGATTTGCACTGAATATTGAATGAAGCAGCTTTCTCTCATAGAGAGACAAGCTTTTGAGCAGATTTGGGCTAGATTTCACTTCATTTGAACAGAAGCACTATTTTAACATTACTGGTCTCAGAAACCTGTAAACTGACAATCTTGAGCATTGAAGTCCTAACATAAGTTTTTGTGCATATAACTTCTAACACATTAAAAACTGTCTTACAGCATTGCAAAAACATTGTATTTCATAAGGCATAAGCATCTTTCAGTTTGGCAAGATTTGCACTGAATATTGAATGAAGCAGCTTTCTCTCATAGAGAGACAAGCTTTTGAGCAGATTTAGGCTAGATTTCAATTAATTTGAACAGAAGCACTATTTCAACATTACTGGTCTCAGAAACCTGTAAACTGACAATCTTGAGCATTGAAGTCCTAACATAAGTTTTTGTGCATATAACTTCTAACACATTAAAAACTGTCTTACAGCATTGCAAAAACATTGTATTTCATAAGGCATAAGCATCTTTCAGTTTGGCAAGATTTGCACTGAATATTGAATGAAGCAGCTTTCTCTCATAGAGAGACAAGCTTTTGAGCAGATTTAGGCTAGATTTCACTTCATTTGAACAGAAACACTATTTTAACATTACTGGTCTCAGAAACCTGTAAACTGACAATCTTGAGCATTGAAGTCCTAACATAAGTTTTTGTGCATATAACTTCTAACACATTAAAAACTGTCTTACAGCATTGCAAAAACATTGTATTTCATAAGGCATAAGCATCTTTCAGTTTGGCAAGATTTGCACTGAATATTGAATAAAGCAGCTTTCTCTCATAGAGAGACAAGCTTTTGAGCAGATTTGGGCTAGATTTCACTTAATTTCAACAGATGCACTATTTTAACATTACTGGTCTCAGAAACCTGTAAACTGACAATCTTGAGCATTGAAGTCCTAACACATGTTTTTGTGCATATAACTTCTAACACATTAAAAACTGTCTTACAGCATTTGCAAAAACATTGTATTTCATAAGGCATAAGCATCTTTCAGTTTGGCAAGATTTGCACTGAATATTGAATGAAGCAGCTTTCTCTAATAGAGAGACAAGCTTTTGAGCAGATTTGGGCTAGATTTCACTTCATTTGAACAGAAGCACTATTTTAACATTACTGGTCTCAGAAACCTGTAAACTGACAATCTTGAGCATTGAGGTCCTAACATAAGTTTTTGTGCATATAACTTCTAACACATTAAAAACGGTCTTACAGCATTGCAAAAACATTGTATTTCATAAGGCATAAGCATCTTTCAGTTTGGCAAGATTTGCACTGAATATTGAATGAAGCAGCTTTCTCTCATAGAGAGACAAGCTTTTGAGCAGATTTAGGCTAGATTTCACTTCATTTGAACAGAAGCACTATTTCAACATTACTGGTCTCAGAAACCTGTAAACTGACAATCTTGAGCATTGAAGTCCTAACATAAGGTTTTGTGCATATAACCTCTAACACATTAAAAACTGTCTTACAGCATTTGCAAAAACATTGTATTTCATAAGGCATAAGCATCTTTCAGTTTGGCAAGATTTGCACTGAATATTGAATGAAGCAGCTTTCTCTCATAGAGAGACAAGCATTTGAGCAGATTTGGGCTAGATTTCACTTAATTTCAACAGATGCACTATTTTAACATTACTGGTCTCAGAAACCTGTAAACTGACAATCTTGAGCATTGAAGTCCTAACACATGTTTTTGTGCATATAACTTCTAACACATTAAAAACTGTCTTACAGCATTGCAAAAACATTGTATTTCATAAGGCATAAGCATCTTTCAGTTTGGCAAGATTTGCACTGAATATTGAATGAAGCAGCTTTCTCTCATAGAGAGACAAGCTTTTGAGCAGATTTGGGCTAGATTTCACTTCATTTGAACAGAAGCACTATTTTAACATTACTGGTCTCAGAAACCTGTAAACTGACAATCTTGAGCATTGAAGTCCTAACATAAGTTTTTGTGCATATAACTTCTAACACATTAAAAACTGTCTTACAGCATTGCAAAAACATTGTATTTCATAAGGCATAAGCATCTTTCAGTTTGGCAAGATTTGCACTGAATATTGAATGAAGCAGCTTTCTCTCATAGAGAGACAAGCTTTTGAGCAGATTTAGGCTAGATTTCACTTCATTTGAACAGAAGCACTATTTCAACATTACTGGTCTCAGAAACCTGTAAACTGACAATCTTGAGCATTGAAGTCCTAACATAAGGTTTTGTGCATATAACTTCTAACACATTAAAAAACTGTCTTACAGCATTGCAAAAACATTGTATTTCATAAGGCATAAGCATCTTTCAGTTTGGCAAGATTTGCACTAAATATAGAATGAAGCAGCTTTCTCTCATAGAGAGACAAGCTTTTGAGCAGATTTAGGCTAGATTTCACTTCATTTGAACAGAAGCACTATTTCAACATTACTGGTCTCAGAAACCTGTAAACTGACAATCTTGAGCATTGAAGTCCTAACATAAGGTTTTGTGCATATAACCTCTAACACATTAAAAACTGTCTTACAGCATTTGCAAAAACATTGTATTTCATAAGGCATAAGCATCTTTCAGTTTGGCAAGATTTGCACTGAATATTGAATGAAGCAGCTTTCTCTCATAGAGAGACAAGCATTTGAGCAGATTTGGGCTAGATTTCACTTAATTTCAACAGATGCACTATTTTAACATTACTGGTCTCAGAAACCTGTAAACTGACAATCTTGAGCATTGAAGTCCTAACACATGTTTTTGTGCATATAACTTCTAACACATTAAAAACTGTCTTACAGCATTGCAAAAACATTGTATTTCATAAGGCATAAGCATCTTTCAGTTTGGCAAGATTTGCACTGAATATTGAATGAAGCAGCTTTCTCTCATAGAGAGACAAGCTTTTGAGCAGATTTGGGCTAGATTTCACTTCATTTGAACAGAAGCACTGTTTAACATTACTGGTCTCAGAAACCTGTAAACTGACAATCTTGAGCATTGAAGTCCTAACATAAGTTTTTGTGCATATAACTTCTAACACATTAAAAACTGTCTTACAGCATTTGCAAAAACATTGTATTTCATAAGGCATAAGCATCTTTCAGTTTGGCAAGATTTGCACTGAATATTGAATGAAGCAGCTTTCTCTCATAGAGAGACAAGCTTTTGAGCAGATTTGGGCTAGATTTCACTTCATTTGAACAGAAGCACTATTTCAACATTACTGGTCTCAGAAACCTGTAAACTGACAATCTTGAGCATTGAAGTCCTAACATAAGTTTTTGTGCATATAACTTCTAACACATTAAAAACTGTCTTACAGCATTGCAAAAACATTGTATTTCATAAGGCATAAGAATCTTTCAGTTTGGCAAGATTTGCACTGAATATTGAATGAAGCAGCTTTCTTTCATAGAGAGACAAGCTTTTGAGCAGATTTGGGCTAGATTTCACTTCATTTGAACAGGAGCACTATTTTAACATTACTGGTCTCAGAAACCTGTAAACTGACAATCTTGAGCATTGAAGTCCTAACATAAGTTTTTGTGCATATAACTTCTAACACATTAAAAAACTGTCTTACAGCATTGCAAAAACATTGTATTTCATAAGGCATAAGCATCTTTCAGTTTGGCAAGATTTGCACTAAATATAGAATGAAGCAGCTTTCTCTCATAGAGAGACAAGCTTTTGAGCAGATTTGGGCTAGATTTCACTTAATTTCAACTGAAGCACTATTTTAACATTACTGGTCTCAGAAACCTGTAAACTGACAATCTTGAGCATTGAAGTCCTAACACATGTTTTTGCGCATATAACTTCTAACACATTAAAAACTGTCTTACAGCATTGCAAAAACATTGTATTTCATAAGGCATAAGCATCTTTCAGTTAGGCAAGATTTGCACTGAATATTGAATGAAGCAGCTTTCTCTCATAGAGAGACAAGCTTTTGAGCAGATTTGGGCTAGATTTCACTTCATTTGAACAGAAGCACTATTTGAACATTACTGGTCTCAGAAACCTGTAAACTGACAATCTTGAGAATTGAAGTCCTAACATAAGTTTTTGTGCATATAACTTCTAACACATTAAAAACTGTCTTACAGCATGTGCAAAAACATTGTATTTCATAAGGCATAAGCACCTTTCAGTCTGGCAAGATTTGCACTGAATATTGAATGAAGCGGCTTTCTCTCATAGAGAAACAAGCTTTTGAGCAGATTTGGGCTAGATTTCACTTCATTTGAACAGAAGCACTATTTCAACATTACTGGTCTCAGAAACCTGTAAACTGACAATCTTGAGTATTGAAGTCCTAACATAAATTTTTGTGCATATAACTTCTAACACATTAAAAACTGTCTCACTGCATTGCAGAAATCATTTTATTTCATAAGACATAAGCATCTTTCAGTTTGGCAAGATTTGCACTTAACACTGAATGAAGCAGCTCTAACTCACAGAGAGAGAAGCTTTTGAGCAGATTTGGGCTAGATTTCACTTCATTTGAACAGAAGCACTATTTTAACATTACTGGTCTCAGAAACCTGTAAACTGACAATCTTGAGCATTGAAGTCCTAACATAAGTTTTTGTGCATATAACTTCTAACACATTAAAAACTGTCTTACAGCATTGCAAAAACATTGTATTTCATAAGGCATAAACATCTTTCAGTTTGGCAAGATTTGCACTGAATATTGAATGAAGCAGCTTTCTCTCATAGAGAGACAGCTTTTGAGCAGATTTAGGCTAGATTTCACTTCATTTGAACAGAAGCACTATTTCAACATTACTGGTCTCAGAAACCTGTAAACTGACAATCTTGAGCATTGAAGTCCTAACATAAGTTTTTGTGCATATAACTTCTAACACATTAAAAACTGTCTTACAGCATTGCAAAAACATTGTATTTCATAAGGCATAAGCATCTTTCAGTTTGGCAAGATTTGCACTGAATATTGAATAAAGCAGCTTTCTCTCATAGAGAGACAAGCTTTTGAGCAGATTTGGGCTAGATTTCACTTAATTTCAACAGATGCACTATTTTAACATTACTGGTCTCAGAAACCTGTAAACTGACAATCTTGAGCATTGAAGTCCTAACACATGTTTTTGTGCATATAACTTCTAACACATTAAAAACTGTCTTACAGCATTGCAAAAACATTGTATTTCATACGGCATAAGCATCTTTCAGTTTGGCAAGATTTGCACTGAATATTGAATGAAGCAGCTTTCTCTCATAGAGAGACAAGCTTTTGAGCAGATTTGGGCTAGATTTCACTTCATTTGAACAGAAGCACTATTTTAACATTACTGGTCTCAGAAACCTGTAAACTGACAATCTTGAGCATTGAAGTCCTAACATAAGTTTTTGTGCATATAACTTCTAACACATTAAAAACTGTCTTACAGCATTTGCAAAAACATTGTATTTCATAAGGCATAAGCATCTTTCAGTTTGGCAAGATTTGCACTGAATATTGAATGAAGCAGCTTTCTCTCATAGAGAGACAAGCTTTTGAGCAGATTTGGGCTAGATTTCACTTCATTTGAACAGAAGCACTATTTCAACATTACTGGTCTCAGAAACCTGTAAACTGACAATCTTGAGCATTGAAGTCCTAACATAAGTTTTTGTGCATATAACTTCTAACACATTAAAAACTGTCTTACAGCATTGCAAAAACATTGTATTTCATAAGGCATAAGAATCTTTCAGTTTGGCAAGATTTGCACTGAATATTGAATGAAGCAGCTTTCTTTCATAGAGAGACAAGCTTTTGAGCAGATTTGGGCTAGATTTCACTTCATTTGAACAGGAGCACTATTTTAACATTACTGGTCTCAGAAACCTGTAAACTGACAATCTTGAGCATTGAAGTCCTAACATAAGTTTTTGTGCATATAACTTCTAACACATTAAAAAACTGTCTTACAGCATTGCAAAAACATTGTATTTCATAAGGCATAAGCATCTTTCAGTTTGGCAAGATTTGCACTAAATATAGAATGAAGCAGCTTTCTCTCATAGAGAGACAAGCTTTTGAGCAGATTTGGGCTAGATTTCACTTAATTTCAACTGAAGCACTATTTTAACATTACTGGTCTCAGAAACCTGTAAACTGACAATCTTGAGCATTGAAGTCCTAACACATGTTTTTGCGCATATAACTTCTAACACATTAAAAACTGTCTTACAGCATTGCAAAAACATTGTATTTCATAAGGCATAAGCATCTTTCAGTTAGGCAAGATTTGCACTGAATATTGAATGAAGCAGCTTTCTCTCATAGAGAGACAAGCTTTTGAGCAGATTTGGGCTAGATTTCACTTCATTTGAACAGAAGCACTATTTGAACATTACTGGTCTCAGAAACCTGTAAACTGACAATCTTGAGAATTGAAGTCCTAACATAAGTTTTTGTGCATATAACTTCTAACACATTAAAAACTGTCTTACAGCATGTGCAAAAACATTGTATTTCATAAGGCATAAGCACCTTTCAGTCTGGCAAGATTTGCACTGAATATTGAATGAAGCGGCTTTCTCTCATAGAGAAACAAGCTTTTGAGCAGATTTGGGCTAGATTTCACTTCATTTGAACAGAAGCACTATTTCAACATTACTGGTCTCAGAAACCTGTAAACTGACAATCTTGAGTATTGAAGTCCTAACATAAATTTTTGTGCATATAACTTCTAACACATTAAAAACTGTCTCACTGCATTGCAGAAATCATTTTATTTCATAAGACATAAGCATCTTTCAGTTTGGCAAGATTTGCACTTAACACTGAATGAAGCAGCTCTAACTCACAGAGAGAGAAGCTTTTGAGCAGATTTGGGCTAGATTTCACTTCATTTGAACAGAAGCACTATTTTAACATTACTGGTCTCAGAAACCTGTAAACTGACAATCTTGAGCATTGAAGTCCTAACATAAGTTTTTGTGCATATAACTTCTAACACATTAAAAACTGTCTTACAGCATTGCAAAAACATTGTATTTCATAAGGCATAAACATCTTTCAGTTTGGCAAGATTTGCACTGAATATTGAATGAAGCAGCTTTCTCTCATAGAGAGACAGCTTTTGAGCAGATTTAGGCTAGATTTCACTTCATTTGAACAGAAGCACTATTTCAACATTACTGGTCTCAGAAACCTGTAAACTGACAATCTTGAGCATTGAAGTCCTAACATAAGTTTTTGTGCATATAACTTCTAACACATTAAAAACTGTCTTACAGCATTGCAAAAACATTGTATTTCATAAGGCATAAGCATCTTTCAGTTTGGCAAGATTTGCACTGAATATTGAATAAAGCAGCTTTCTCTCATAGAGAGACAAGCTTTTGAGCAGATTTGGGCTAGATTTCACTTAATTTCAACAGATGCACTATTTTAACATTACTGGTCTCAGAAACCTGTAAACTGACAATCTTGAGCATTGAAGTCCTAACACATGTTTTTGTGCATATAACTTCTAACACATTAAAAACTGTCTTACAGCATTGCAAAAACATTGTATTTCATACGGCATAAGCATCTTTCAGTTTGGCAAGATTTGCACTGAATATTGAATGAAGCAGCTTTCTCTCATAGAGAGACAAGCTTTTGAGCAGATTTGGGCTAGATTTCACTTCATTTGAACAGAAGCACTATTTTAACATTACTGGTCTCAGAAACCTGTAAACTGACAATCTTGAGCATTGAAGTCCTAACATAAGTTTTTGTGCATATAACTTCTAACACATTAAAAACTGTCTTACAGCATTGCAAAAACATTGTATTTCATAAGGCATAAGCATCTTTCAGTTTGGCAAGATTTGCACTGAATATTGAATGAAGCAGCTTTCTCTCATAGAGAGACAAGCTTTTGAGCAGATTTAGGCTAGATTTCAATTAATTTGAACAGAAGCACTATTTCAACATTACTGGTCTCAGAAACCTGTAAACTGACAATCTTGAGCATTGAAGTCCTAACATAAGTTTTTGTGCATATAACTTCTAACACATTAAAAACTGTCTTACAGCATTTGCAAAAACATTGTATTTCATAAGGCATAAGCACCTTTCAGTCTGGCAAGATTTGCACTGAATATTGAATGAAGCGGCTTTCTCTCATAGAGAAACAAGCTTTTGAGCAGATTTGGGCTAGATTTCACTTCATTTGAACAGAAGCACTATTTTAACATTACTGGTCTCAGAAACCTGTAAACTGACAATCTTGAGCATTGAAGTCCTAACATAAGTTTTTGTGCATATAACTTCTAACACATTAAAAACTGTCTTACAGCATTGCAAAAACATTGTTTTTCATAAGGCATAAGCATCTTTCAGTTTGGCAAGATTTGCACTGAATATTGAATGAAGCAGCTTTCTCTCATAGAGAGACAAGCTTTTGAGCAGATTTAGGCTAGATTTCACTTCATTTGAACAGAAACACTATTTTAACATTACTGGTCTCAGGAACCTGTAAACTGACAATCTTGAGCATTGAAGTCCTAACATAAGTTTTTGTGCATATAACTTCTAACACATTAAAAACTGTCTTACAGCATTGCAAAAACATCGTATTTCATAAGGCTTAAGCATCTTTCAGTTTGGCAAGATTTGCACTGAATATTGAATAAAGCAGCTTTCTCTCATAGAGAGACAAGCTTTTGAGCAGATTTGGGCTAGATTTCACTTAATTTCAACAGATGCACTATTTTAACATTACTGGTCTCAGAAACCTGTAAACTGACAATCTTGAGCATTGAAGTCCTAACACATGTTTTTGTGCATATAACTTCTAACACATTAAAAACTGTCTTACAGCATTGCAAAAACATTGTATTTCATACGGCATAAGCATCTTTCAGTTTGGCAAGATTTGCACTGAATATTGAATGAAGCAGCTTTCTCTCATAGAGAGACAAGCTTTTGAGCAGATTTGGGCTAGATTTCACTTCATTTGAACAGAAGCACTATTTTAACATAACTGGTCTCAGAAACCTGTAAACTGACAATCTTGAGCATTGAAGTCCTAACATAAGTTTTTGTGCATATAACTTCTAACACATTAAAAACTGTCTTACAGCATTGCAAAAACATTGTATTTCATAAGGCATAAGCATCTTTCATTTTGGCAAGATTTGCACTGAATATTGAATGAAGCAGCTTTCTCTCATAGAGAGACAAGCTTTTGAGCAGATTTAGGCTAGATTTCACTTCATTTGAACAGAAGCACTATTTCAACATTACTGGTCTCAGAAACCTGTAAACTGACAATCTTGAGCATTGAAGTCCTAACATAAGGTTTTGTGCATATAACCTTTAACACATTAAAAACTGTCTTACAGCATTTGCAAAAACATTGTATTTCATAAGGCATAAGCATCTTTCAGTTTGGCAAGATTTGCACTGAATATTGAATGAAGCAGCTTTCTCTCATAGAGAGACAAGCATTTGAGCAGATTTGGGCTAGATTTCACTTAATTTCAACAGATGCACTATTTTAACATTACTGGTCTCAGAAACCTGTAAACTGACAATCTTGAGCATTGAAGTCCTAACACATGTTTTTGTGCATATAACTTCTAACACATTAAAAACTGTCTTACAGCATTGCAAAAACATTGTATTTCATAAGGCATAAGCATCTTTCAGTTTGGCAAGATTTGCACTGAATATTGAATGAAGAAGCTTTCTCTCATAGAGAGACAAGCTTTTGAGCAGATTTAGGCTAGATTTCACTTCATTTGAACAGAAGCACTATTTCAACATTACTGGTCTCAGAAACCTGTTAACTGACAATCTTGAGCATTGAAGTCCTAACATAAGGTTTTGTGCATATAACTTCTAACACATTAAAAACTGTCTTACAGCATTTGCAAAAACATTGTATTTCATAAGGCATAAGCATCTTTCAGTTTGGCAAGATTTGCACTGAATATTGAATGAAGCAGCTTTCTCTCATAGAGAGACAAGCTTTTGAGCAAATTTGGGCTAGATTTCACTTCATTTGAACAGAAGCACTATTTCAACATTACTGGTCTCAGAAACCTGTAAACTGACAATCTTGAGCAT
Organism: Carassius carassius; assembly: GCF_963082965.1. Classification (NCBI taxonomy): domain Eukaryota; kingdom Metazoa; phylum Chordata; class Actinopteri; order Cypriniformes; family Cyprinidae; genus Carassius; species Carassius carassius. Next base: position 71,683 of record NW_026775039.1, read on the forward strand.
TGGAAGTCCTAACATAAGTTTTTGTGCATATAACTTCTAACACATTAAAAACTGTCTCACTGCATTGCAGAAATCATTTTATTTCATAAGACATAAGCATCTTTCAGTTTGGCAAGATTTGCATTGAACACTGAATGAAGCAGCTCTAACTCACAGAGAGAGAAGCTTTTGAGCAGATTTGGGCTAGATTTCACTTCATTTGAACAGAAGCACTATTTTAACATTACTGGTCTCAGAAACCTGTAAACTGACAATCTTGAGCATTGAAGTCCTAACATAAGTTATTGTGCATATAACTTCTAACACATTAAAAACTGTCTTACAGCATTTGCAAAAACATTGTATTTCATAAGGCATAAGCACCTTTCAGTCTGGCAAGATTTGCACTGAATATTGAATGAAGCGGCTTTCTCTCATAGAGAAACAAGCTTTTGAGCAGATTTGGGCTAGATTTCACTTCATTTGAACAGAAGCACTATTTCAACATTACTGGTCTCAGAAACCTGTAAACTGACAATCTTGAGTATTGAAGTCCTGACATAAATTTTTGTGCATATAACTTCTAACACATTAAAAACTGTCTCACTGCATTGCAGAAATCATTTTATTTCATAAGACATAAGCATCTTTCAGTTTGGCAAGATTTGCACTTAACACTGAATGAAGCAGCTCTAACTCACAGAGAGAGAAGCTTTTGAGCAGATTTGGGCTAGATTTCACTTCATTTGAACAGAAGCACTATTTGAACATTACTGGTCTCAGAAACCTGTAAACTGACAATTTGAGCATTGAAGTCCTAACATAAGTTTTTGTGCATATAACTTCTAACACATTAAAAACTGTCTTACAGCATTTGCAAAAACATTGTATTTCATAAGGCATAACCATCTTTCAGTTTGGCAAGATTTGCACTGAATATTGAATGAAGCAGCTTTCTCTAATAGAGAGACAAGCTTTTGAGCAGATTTGGGCTAGATTTCACTTCATTTGAACAGAAGCACTATTTTAACATTACTGGTCTCAGAAACCTGTAAACTGACAATCTTGAGCATTGAAGTCCTAACATAAGGTTTTGTGCATATAACCTCTAACACATTAAAAACTGTCTTACAGCATTTGCAAAAACATTGTATTTCATAAGGCATAAGCATCTTTCAGTTTGGCAAGATTTGCACTGAATATTGAATGAAGCAGCTTTCTCTCATAGAGAGACAAGCATTTGAGCAGATTTGGGCTAGATTTCACTTAATTTCAACAGATGCACTATTTTAACATTACTGGTCTCAGAAACCTGTAAACTGACAATCTTGAGCATTGAAGTCCTAACACATGTTTTTGTGCATATAACTTCTAACACATTAAAACTGTCTTACAGCATTGCAAAAACATTGTATTTCATAAGGCATAAGCATCTTTCACTTTGGCAAGATTTGCACTGAATATTGAATGAAGCAGCTTTCTCTCATAGAGAGACAATTTTTGAGCAGATTTGGATTAGATTTCACTTCATTTGAACAGAAGCACTATTTTAACATTACTGGTCTCAGAAACCTGTAAACTGACAATCTTGAGTATTGAAGTCCTAACATAAATTTTTGTGCATATAACTTCTAACACATTAAAAACTGTCTCACTGCATTGCAGAAATCATTTTATTTCATAAGACATAAGCATCTTTCAGTTTGGCAAGATTTGCACTTAACACTGAATGAAGCAGCTCTAACTCACAGAGAGAGAAGCTTTTGAGCAGATTTGGGCTAGATTTCACTTCATTTGAACAGAAGCACTATTTGAACATTACTGGTCTCAGAAACCTGTAAACTGACAATCTTGAGCATTGAAGTCCTAACATAAGTTTTTGTGCATATAACTTCTAACACATTAAAAACTGTCTTACAGCATTGCAAAAACATTGTATTTCATAAGGCATAAGCATCTTTCAGTTTGGCAAGATTTGCACTGAATATTGAATGAAGCAGCTTTCTCTAATAGAGAGACAAGCTTTTGAGCAGATTTGGGCTAGATTTCACTTAATTTCAACAGATGCACTATTTTAACCTTACTGGTCTCAGAAACCTGTAAACTGACAATCTTGAGCATTGAAGTCCTAACACATGTTTTTGTGCATATAACTTCTAACACATTAAAAACTGTCTTACAGCATTGCAAAAACATTGTATTTCATACGGCTAAGCATCTTTCAGTTTGGCAAGATTTGCACTGAATATTGAATGAAGCAGCTTTCTCTCATAGAGAGACAAGCTTTTGAGCAGATTTAGGCTAGATTTCGCTTCATTTGAACAGAAGCACTATTTCAACATTACTGGTCTCAGAAACCTGTAAACTGACAATCTTGAGCATTGAAGTCCTAACATAAGTTTTTGTGCATATAACTTCTAACACATTAAAAACTGTCTTACAGCATTGCAAAAACATTGTATTTCATAAGGCATAAGCATCTTTCAGTTTGGCAAGATTTGCACTGAATATTGAATGAAGCAGCTTTCTCTCATAGAGAGACAAGCTTTTGAGCAGATTTAGGCTAGATTTCACTTCATTTGAACAGAAGCACTATTTCAACATTACTGGTCTCAGAAACCTGTAAACTGACAATCTTGAGCATTGAAGTCCTAACATAAGGTTTTGTGCATATAACCTCTAACACATTAAAAACTGTCTTACAGCATTTGCAAATACATCGTATTTCATAAGGCATAAGCATCTTTCAGTTTGGCAAGATTTGCACTGAATATTGAATGAAGCAGCTTTCTCTCATAGAGAGACAAGCATTTGAGCAGATTTGGGCTAGATTTCACTTAATTTCAACAGATGCACTATTTTAACATTACTGGTCTCAGAAACCTGTAAACTGACAATCTTGAGCATTGAAGTCCTAACATAAGTTTTTGTGCATATAACTTCTAACACATTAAAAACTGTCTTACAGCATTGCAAAATCATTGTATTTCATAAGGCATAAGCATCTTTCAGTTTGGCAAGATTTGCACTGAATATTGAATGAAGCAGCTTTCTCTCATAGAGAGACAAGCTTTTGAGCAGATTTAGGCTAGATTTCACTTCATTTGAACAGAAACACTATTTTAACATTACTGGTCTCAGAAACCTGTAAACTGACAATCTTGAGCATTGAAGTCCTAACATAAGTTTTTGTGCATATAACTTCTAACACATTAAAAACTGTCTTACAACATTGCAAAAACATTGTATTTCATAAGGCATAAGCATCTTTCAGTTTGGCAAGATTTGCACTGAATATTGAATAAAGCAGCTTTCTCTCATAGAGAGACAAGCTTTTGAGCAGATTTGGGCTAGATTTCACTTAATTTCAACAGATGCACTATTTTAACATTACTGGTCTCAGAAACCTGTAAACTGACAATCTTGAGCATTGAAGTCCTAACACATGTTTTTGTGCATATAACTTCTAACACATTAAAAACTGTCTTACAGCATTGCAAAAACATTGTATTTCATACGGCATAAGCATCTTTCAGTTTGGCAAGATTTGCACTGAATATTGAATGAAGCAGCTTTCTCTCATAGAGAGACAAGCATTTGAGCAGATTTGGGCTAGATTTCACTTAATTTCAACAGATGCACTATTTTAACATTACTGGTCTCAGAAACCTGTAAACTGACAATCTTGAGCATTGAAGTCCTAACACATGTTTTTGTGCATATAACTTCTAACACATTAAAACTGTCTTACAGCATTGCAAAAACATTGTATTTCATAAGGCATAAGCATCTTTCACTTTGGCAAGATTTGCACTGAATATTGAATGAAGCAGCTTTCTCTCATAGAGAGACAATTTTTTGAGCAGATTTGGATTAGATTTCACTTCATTTGAACAGAAGCACTATTTTAACATTACTGGTCTCAGAAACCTGTAAACTGACAATCTTGAGTATTGAAGTCCTAACATAAATTTTTGTGCATATAACTTCTAACACATTAAAAACTGTCTCACTGCATTGCAGAAATCATTTTATTTCATAAGACATAAGCATCTTTCAGTTTGGCAAGATTTGCACTTAACACTGAATGAAGCAGCTCTAACTCACAGAGAGAGAAGCTTTTGAGCAGATTTGGGCTAGATTTCACTTCATTTGAACAGAAGCACTATTTGAACATTACTGGTCTCAGAAACCTGTAAACTGACAATCTTGAGCATTGAAGTCCTAACATAAGTTTTTGTGCATATAACTTCTAACACATTAAAAACTGTCTTACAGCATTGCAAAAACATTGTATTTCATAAGGCATAAGCATCTTTCAGTTTGGCAAGATTTGCACTGAATATTGAATGAAGCAGCTTTCTCTAATAGAGAGACAAGCTTTTGAGCAGATTTGGGCTAGATTTCACTTAATTTCAACAGATGCACTATTTTAACATTACTGGTCTCAGAAACCTGTAAACTGACAATCTTGAGCATTGAAGTCCTAACACATGTTTTTGTGCATATAACTTCTAACACATTAAAAACTGTCTTACAGCATTGCAAAAACATTGTATTTCATACGGCATAAGCATCTTTCAGTTTGGCAAGATTTGCACTGAATATTGAATGAAGCAGCTTTCTCTCATAGAGAGACAAGCTTTTGAGCAGATTTAGGCTAGATTTCGCTTCATTTGAACAGAAGCACTATTTCAACATTACTGGTCTCAGAAACCTGTAAACTGACAATCTTGAGCATTGAAGTCCTAACATAAGTTTTTGTGCATATAACTTCTAACACATTAAAAACTGTCTTACAGCATTGCAAAAACATTGTATTTCATAAGGCATAAGCATCTTTCAGTTTGGCAAGATTTGCACTGAATATTGAATGAAGCAGCTTTCTCTCATAGAGAGACAAGCTTTTGAGCAGATTTAGGCTAGATTTCACTTCATTTGAACAGAAGCACTATTTCAACATTACTGGTCTCAGAAACCTGTAAACTGACAATCTTGAGCATTGAAGTCCTAACATAAGGTTTTGTGCATATAACCTCTAACACATTAAAAACTGTCTTACAGCATTTGCAAATACATCGTATTTCATAAGGCATAAGCATCTTTCAGTTTGGCAAGATTTGCACTGAATATTGAATGAAGCAGCTTTCTCTCATAGAGAGACAAGCATTTGAGCAGATTTGGGCTAGATTTCACTTAATTTCAACAGATGCACTATTTTAACATTACTGGTCTCAGAAACCTGTAAACTGACAATCTTGAGCATTGAAGTCCTAACACATGTTTTTGTGCATATAACTTCTAACACATTAAAAACTGTCTTACAGCATTGCAAAAACATTGTATTTCATAAGGCATAAGCATCTTTCAGTTTGGGCAAGATTTGCACTGAATATTGAATGAAGCAGCTTTCTCTCATAGAGAGACAAGCTTTTGAGCAGATTTGGGCTAGATTTCACTTCATTTGAACAGAAGCACTATTTTAACATTACTGGTCTCAGAAACCTGTAAACTGACAATCTTGAGCATTGAAGTCCTAACATAAGTTTTTGTGCATATAACTTCTAACACATTAAAAACTGTCTTACAGCATTGCAAAATCATTGTATTTCATAAGGCATAAGCATCTTTCAGTTTGGCAAGATTTGCACTGAATATTGAATGAAGCAGCTTTCTCTCATAGAGAGACAAGCTTTTGAGCAGATTTAGGCTAGATTTCACTTCATTTGAACAGAAACACTATTTTAACATTACTGGTCTCAGAAACCTGTAAACTGACAATCTTGAGCATTGAAGTCCTAACATAAGTTTTTGTGCATATAACTTCTAACACATTAAAAACTGTCTTACAACATTGCAAAAACATTGTATTTCATAAGGCATAAGCATCTTTCAGTTTGGCAAGATTTGCACTGAATATTGAATAAAGCAGCTTTCTCTCATAGAGAGACAAGCTTTTGAGCAGATTTGGGCTAGATTTCACTTAATTTCAACAGATGCACTATTTTAACATTACTGGTCTCAGAAACCTGTAAACTGACAATCTTGAGCATTGAAGTCCTAACACATGTTTTTGTGCATATAACTTCTAACACATTAAAAACTGTCTTACAGCATTGCAAAAACATTGTATTTCATACGGCATAAGCATCTTTCAGTTTGGCAAGATTTGCACTGAATATTGAATGAAGCAGCTTTCTCTCATAGAGAGACAAGCTTTTGAACAGATTTAGGCTAGATTTTACTTCATTTGAACAGAAGCACTATTTTAACATTACTGGTCTCAGAAACCTGTAAACTGACAATCTTGAGCATTGAAGTCCTAACATAAGTTTTTGTGCATATAACTCCTAACACATTAAAAACTGTCTTACAGCATTTGCAAAAACATTGTATTTCATAAGGCATAAGCACCTTTCAGTTTGGCAAGATTTGCACTTAACACTGAATGAAGCAGCTCTAACTCACAGAGAGAGAAGCTTTTGAGCAGATTTGGGCTAGATTTCACTTCATTTGAACAGAAGCACTATTTGAACATTACTGGTCTCAGAAACCTGTAAACTGACAATCTTGAGCATTGAAGTCCTAACATAAGTTTTTGTGCATATAACTTCTAACACATTAAAAACTGTCTTACAGCATTGCAAAAACATTGTATTTCATAAGGCATAAGCACCTTTCAGTCTGGAAAGATTTGCACTGAATATTGAATAAAGCAGCTTTCTCTCATAGAGAGACAAGCTTTTGAGCAGATTTGGGCTAGATTTCACTTCATTTGAACAGAAGCACTATTTTAACATTACTGGTCTCAGAAACCTGTAAACTGACAATCTTGAGTATTGAAGTCCTAACATAAATTTTTGTGCATATAACTTCTAACACATTAAAAACTGTCTCACTGCATTGCAGAAATCATTTTATTTCATAAGACATAAGCATCTTTCAGTTTGGAAAGATTTGCACTTAACACTGAATGAAGCAGCTCTAAGTCACAGAGAGAGAAGCTTTTGAGCAGATTTGGGCTAGATTTCACTTCATTTGAACAGAAGCACTATTTGAACATTACTGGTCTCAGAAACCTGTAAACTGACAATTTGAGCATTGAAGTCCTAACATAAGTTTTTGTGCATATAACTTCTAACACATTAAAAACTGTCTTACAGCATTTGCAAAAACATTGTATTTCATAAGGCATAAGCATCTTTCAGTTTGGCAAGATTTGCACTGAATATTGAATGAAGCAGCTTTCTCTCATAGAGAGACAAGCTTTTGAGCAGATTTAGGCTAGATTTCACTTCATTTGAACAGAAGCACTATTTCAACATTACTGGTCTCAGAAACCTGTAAACTGACAATCTTGAGCATTGAAGTCCTAACATAAGGTTTTGTGCATATAACCTCTAACACATTAAAAACTGTCTTACAGCATTTGCAAAAACATTGTATTTCATAAGGCATAAGCATCTTTCAGTTTGGCAAGATTTGCACTGAATATTGAATGAAGCAGCTTTCTCTCATAGAGAGACAAGCATTTGAGCAGATTTGGGCTAGATTTCACTTAATTTCAACAGATGCACTATTTTAACATTACTGGTCTCAGAAACCTGTAAACTGACAATCTTGAGCATTGAAGTCCTAACACATGTTTTTGTGCATATAACTTCTAACACATTAAAAACTGTCTTACAGCATTGCAAAAACATTGTATTTCATAAGGCATAAGCATCTTTCAGTTTGGCAAGATTTGCACTGAATATTGAATGAAGCAGCTTTCTCTCATAGAGAGACAAGCTTTTGAGCAGATTTGGGCTAGATTTCACTTCATTTGAACAGAAGCACTATTTTAACATTACTGGTCTCAGAAACCTGTAAACTGACAATCTTGAGCATTGAAGTCCTAACATAAGTTTTTGTGCATATAACTTATAACACATTAAAAACTGTCTTACAGCATTGCAAAAACATTGTATTTCATAAGGCATAAGCATCTTTCAGTTTGGCAAGATTTGCACTGAATATTGAATAAAGCAGCTTTCTCTCATAGAGAGACAAGCTTTTGAGCAGATTTGGGCTAGATTTCACTTAATTTCAACAGATGCACTATTTTAACATTACTGGTCTCAGAAACCTGTAAACTGACAATCTTGAGCATTGAAGTCCTAACACATGTTTTTGTGCATATAACTTCTAACACATTAAAAACTGTCTTACAGCATTGCAAAAACATTGTATTTCATACGGCATAAGCATCTTTCAGTTTGGCAAGATTTGCACTGAATATTGAATGAAGCAGCTTTCTCTCTTAGAGAGACAAGCTTTTGAGCAGATTTGGGCTAGATTTCACTTCATTTGAACAGAAGCACTATTTTAACATTACTGGTCTCAGAAACCTGTAAACTGACAATCTTGAGCATTGAAGTCCTAACATAAGTTTTTGTGCATATAACTTCTAACACATTAAAAACTGTCTTACAGCATTGCAAAAACATTGTATTTCATAAGGCATAAGCATCTTTCAGTTTGGCAAGATTTGCACTGAATATTGAATGAAGCAGCTTTCTCTCATAGAGAGACAAGCTTTTGAGCAGATTTAGGCTAGATTTCACTTCATTTGAACAGAAGCACTATTTCAACATTACTGGTCTCAGAAACCTGTAAACTGACAATCTTGAGCATTGGAAGTCCTAACATAAGTTTTTGTGCATATAATTTCTAACACATCAAAAACTGTCTCACTGCATTGCAGAAATCATTTTATTTCATAAGACATAAGCATCTTTCAGTTTGGCAAGATTTGCATTGAACACTGAATGAAGCAGCTCTAACTCACAGAGAGAGAAGCTTTTGAGCAGATTTGGGCTAGATTTCACTTCATTTGAACAGAAGCACTATTTTAACATTACTGGTCTCAGAAACCTGTAAACTGACAATCTTGAGCATTGAAGTCCTAACATAAGTTTTTGTGCATATAACTTCTAACACATTAAAAACTGTCTTACAGCATTTGCAAAAACATTGTATTTCATAAGGCATAAGCACCTTTCAGTCTGGCAAGATTTGCACTGAATATTGAATGAAGCGGCTTTCTATCATAGAGAAACAAGCTTTTGAGCAGATTTGGGCTAGATTTTACTTCATTTGAACAGAAGCACTATTTCAACATTACTGGTCTCAGAAACCTGTAAACTGACAATCTTGAGTATTGAAGTCCTAACATAATTTTTTGTGCATATAACTTCTAACACATTAAAAACTGTCTCACTGCATTGCAGAAATCATTTTATTTCATAAGACATAAGCATCTTTCAGTTTGGAAAGATTTGCACTTAACACTGAATGAAGCAGCTCTAAGTCACAGAGAGAGAAGCTTTTGAGCAGATTTGGGCTAGATTTCACTTCATTTGAACAGAAGCACTATTTGAACATTACTGGTCTCAGAAACCTGTAAACTGACAATTTGAGCATAGAAGTCCTAACATAAGTTTTTGTGCATATAACTTCTAACACATTAAAAACTGTCTTACAGCATTTGCAAAAACATTGTATTTCATAAGGCATAAGCATCTTTCAGTTTGGCAAGATTTGCACTGAATATTGAATGAAGCAGCTTTCTCTAATAGAGAGACAAGCTTTTGAGCAGATTTGGGCTAGATTTCACTTCATTTGAACAGAAGCACTATTTTAACATTACTGGTCTCAGAAACCTGTAAACTGACAATCTTGAGCATTGAAGTCCTAACACATGTTTTTGTGCATATAACTTCTAACACATTAAAAACTGTCTTACAGCATTGCAAAAACATTGTATTTCATAAGGCATAAGCATCTTTCAGTTTGGCAAGATTTGCACTGAATATTGAATGAAGCAGCTTTCTCTCATAGAGAGACAAGCTTTTGAGCAGATTTGGGCTAGATTTCACTTCATTTGAACAGAAGAACTATTTTAACATTACTGGTCTCAGAAACCTGTAAACTGACAATCTTGAGCATTGAAGTCCTAACATAAGTTTTTGTGCATATAACTTCTAACACATTAAAAACTGTCTTACAGCATTGCAAAAACATTGTATTTCATAAGGCATAAGCATCTTTCAGTTTGGCAAGATTTGCACTGAATATTGAATAAAGCAGCTTTCTCTCATAGAGAGACAAGCTTTTGAGCAGATTTGGGCTAGATTTCACTTAATTTCAACAGATGCACTATTTTAACATTACTGGTCTCAGAAACCTGTAAACTGACAATCTTGAGCATTGAAGTCCTAACACATGTTTTTGTGCATATAACTTCTAACACATTAAAAACTGTCTTACAGCATTGCAAAAACATTGTATTTCATACGGCATAAGCATCTTTCAGTTTGGCAAGATTTGCACTGAATATTGAATGAAGCAGCTTTCTCTCATAGAGAGACAAGCTTTTGAGCAGATTTGGGCTAGATTTCACTTCATTTGAACAGAAGCACTATTTTAACATTACTGGTCTCAGAAACCTGTAAACTGACAATCTTGAGCATTGAAGTCCTAACATAAGTTTTTGTGCATATAACTTCTAACACATTAAAAACTGTCTTACAGCATTGCAAAAACATTGTATTTCATAAGGCATAAGCATCTTTCAGTTTGGCAAGATTTGCACTGAATATTGAATGAAGCGGCTTTCTCTCATAGAGAAACAAGCTTTTGAGCAGATTTGGGCTAGATTTCACTTCATTTGAACAGAAGCACTATTTCAACATTACTGGTCTCAGAAACCTGTAAACTGACAATCTTGAGTATTGAAGTCCTAACATAAATTTTTGTGCATATAACTTCTAACACATTAAAAACTGTCTCACTGCATTGCAGAAATCATTTTATTTCATAAGACATAAGCATCTTTCAGTTTGGCAAGATTTGCACTTAACACTGAATGAAGCAGCTCTAACTCACAGAGAGAGAAGCTTTTGAGCAGATTTGGGCTAGATTTCACTTCATTTGAACAGAAGCACTATTTGAACATTACTGGTCTCAGAAACCTGTAAACTGACAATCTTGAGCATTGAAGTCCTAACATAAGTTTTTGTGCATATAACTTCTAACACATTAAAAACTGTCTTACAGCATTGCAAAAACATTGTATTTCATAAGGCATAAGCATCTTTCAGTTTGGGCAAGATTTGCACTGAATATTGAATGAAGCAGCTTTCTCTCATAGAGAGACAAGCTTTTGAGCAGATTTGGGCTAGATTTCACTTCATTTGAACAGAAGCACTATTTTAACATTACTGGTCTCAGAAACCTGTAAACTGACAATCTTGAGCATTGAAGTCCTAACATAAGTTTTTGTGCATATAACTTCTAACACATTAAAAACTGTCTTACAGCATTGCAAAAACATTGTATTTCATAAGGCATAAGCATCTTTCAGTTTGGCAAGATTTGCACTGAATATTGAATGAAGCAGCTTTCTCTCATAGAGAGACAAGCTTTTGAGCAGATTTAGGCTAGATTTCACTTCATTTGAACAGAAACACTATTTTAACATTACTGGTCTCAGAAACCTGTAAACTGACAATCTTGAGCATTGAAGTCCTAACATAAGTTTTTGTGCATATAACTTCTAACACATTAAAAACTGTCTTACAGCATTGCAAAAACATTGTATTTCATAAGGCATAAGCATCTTTCAGTTTGGCAAGATTTGCACTGAATATTGAATAAAGCAGCTTTCTCTCATAGAGAGACAAGCTTTTGAGCAGATTTGGGCTAGATTTCACTTAATTTCAACAGATGCACTATTTTAACATTACTGGTCTCAGAAACCTGTAAACTGACAATCTTGAGCATTGAAGTCCTAACACATGTTTTTGTGCATATAACTTCTAACACATTAAAAACTGTCTTACAGCATTGCAAAAACATTGTATTTCATACGGCATAAGCATCTTTCAGTTTGGCAAGATTTGCACTGAATATTGAATGAAGCAGCTTTCTCTCATAGAGAGACAAGCTTTTGAGCAGATTTTAGGCTATATTTTACTTCATTTGAACAGAAGCACTATTTTAACATTACTGGTCTCAGAAACCTGTAAACTGACAATCTTGAGCATTGAAGTCCTAACATAAGTTTTTGTGCATATAACTTCTAACACATTAAAAACTGTCTTACAGCATTGCAAAAACATTGTATTTCATAAGGCATAAGCATCTTTCAGTTTGGCAAGATTTGCACTGAATATTGAATGAAGCAGCTTTCTCTCATAGAGAGACAAGCTTTTCAGCAGATTTGGGCTAGATTTTGCTTCATTTGAACAGAAGCACTATTTCAACATTACTGGTCTCAGAAACCTGTAAACTGACAATCTTGAGCATTGAAGTCCTAACATAAGTTTTTGTGCATATAACTTCTAACACATTAAAAACTGTCTTACAGCATTGCAAAAACATTGTATTTCATAAGGCATAAGCATCTTTCAGTTTGGCAAGATTTGCACTGAATATTGAATGAAGCAGCTTTCTCTCGTAGAGAGACAAGCTTTTGAGCAGATTTAGGCTAGATTTCACTTCATTTGAACAGAAGCACTATTTCAACATTACTGGTCTCAGAAACCTGTAAACTGACAATCTTGAGCATTGAAGTCCTAACATAAGTTTTTGTGCATATAACTTCTAACACATTAAAAACTGTCTTACAGCATTTGCAAAAACATTGTATTTCATAAGGCATAAGCACCTTTCAGTCTGGCAAGATTTGCACTGAATATTGAATGAAGCGGCTTTCTCTCATAGAGAAACAAGCTTTTGAGCAGATTTGGGCTAGATTTCACTTCATTTGAACAGAAGCACTATTTCAACATTACTGGTCTCAGAAACCTGTAAACTGACAATCTTGAGTATTGAAGTCCTAACATAAATTTTTGTGCATATAACTTCTAACACATTAAAAACTGTCTCACTGCATTGCAGAAATCATTTTATTTCATAAGACATAAGCATCTTTCAGTTTGGCAAGATTTGCACTTAACACTGAATGAAGCAGCTCTAACTCACAGAGAGAGAAGCTTTTGAGCAGATTTGGGCTAGATTTCACTTCATTTGAACAGAAGCACTATTTGAACATTACTGGTCTCAGAAACGTGTAAACTGACAATCTTGAGCATTGAAGTCCTAACATAAGTTTTTGTGCATATAACTTCTAACACATTAAAAACTGTCTTACAGCATTTCAAAAACATTGTATTTCATAAGGCATAAGCATCTTTCAGTTTGGCAAGATTTGCACTGAATATTGAATGAAGCAGCTTTCTCTAATAGAGAGACAAGCTTTTGAGCAGATTTGGGCTAGATTTCTCTTCATTTGAACAGAAGCACTATTTCAACATTACTGGTCTCAGAAACCTGTAAACTGACAATCTTGAGCATTGAAGTCCTAACATAAGTTTTTGTGCATATAACTTCTAACACATTAAAAAACTGTCTTACAGCATTGCAAAAACATTGTATTTCATAAGGCATAAGCATCTTTCAGTTTGGCAAGATTTGCACTGAATATTGAATGAAGCAGCTTTCTCTCATAGAGAGACAAGCTTTTGAGCAGATTTAAGCTAGATTTCGCTTCATTTGAACAGAAGCACTATTTCAACATTACTGGTCTCAGAAACCTGTAAACTGACAATCTTGAGCATTGAAGTCCTAACATAAGTTTTTGTGCATATAACTTCTAACACATTAAAAACTGTCTTACAGCATTGCAAAAACATTGTATTTCATAAGGCATAAGCATCTTTCAGTTTGGCAAGATTTGCACTGAATATTGAATGAAGCCTCTTTCTCTCATAGAGAGACAAGCTTTTGAGCAGATTTAGGCTAGATTTCACTTCATTTGAACAGAAGCACTATTTCAAAATTACTGGTCTCAGAAACCTGTAAACTGACAATCTTGAGCATTGAAGTCCTAACATAAGTTTTTGTGCCTATAACTTCTAACACATTAAAAACTGTCTTACAGCATTTGCAAAAACATTGTATTTCATAAGGCATAAGCACCTTTCAGTCTGGCAAGATTTGCACTGAATATTGAATGAAGCGGCTTTCTCTCATAGAGAAACAAGCTTTTGAGCAGATTTGGGCTCGATTTCACTTCATTTGAACAGAAGCACTATTTCAACATTACTGGTCTCAGAAACCTGTAAACTGACAATCTTGAGTATTGAAGTCCTAACATAAATTTTTGTGCATATAACTTCTAACACATTAAAAACTGTCTCACTGCATTGCAGAAATCATTTTATTTCATAAGACATAAGCATCTTTCAGTTTGGCAAGATTTGCACTTAACACTGAATGAAGCAGCTCTAACTCACAGAGAGAGAAGCTTTTGAGCAGATTTGGGCTAGATTTCACTTCATTTGAACAGAAGCACTATTTGAACATTACTGGTCTCAGAAACCTGTAAACTGACAATCTTGAGCATTGAAGTCCTAACATAAGTTTATGTGCATATAACTTCTAACACATTAAAAACTGTCTTACAGCATTGCAAAAACATTGTATTTCATAAGGCATAAGCATCTTTCAGTTTGGCAAGATTTGCACTGAATATTGAATTAAGCAGCTTTCTCTAATAGAGAGACAAGCTTTTGAGCAGATTTGGGCTAGATTTCTCTTCATTTGAACAGAAGCACTATTTCAACATTACTGGTCTCAGAAACCTGTAAACTGAATCTTGAGCATTGAAGTCCTAACATAAGTTTTTGTGCATATAACTTCTAACACATTTAAAACTGTCTTACAGCATTGCAAAAACATTGTATTTCATAAGGCATAAGCATCTTTCAGTTTGGCAAGATTTGCACTGAATATTGAATGAAGCAGCTTTCTCTCATAGAGAGACAAGCTTTTGAGCAGATTTAAGCTAGATTTCGCTTCATTTGAACAGAAGCACTATTTCAACATTACTGGTCTCAGAAACCTGTAAACTGACAATCTTGAGCATTGAAGTCCTAACATAAGTTTTTGTGCATATAACTTCTAACACATTAAAAACTGTCTTACAGCATTGCAAAAACATTGTATTTCATAAGGCATAAGCATCTTTCAGTTTGGCAAGATTTGCACTGAATATTGAATGAAGCCTCTTTCTCTCATAGAGAGACAAGCTTTTGAGCAGATTTAGGCTAGATTTCACTTCATTTGAACAGAAGCACTATTTCAACATTACTGGTCTCAGAAACCTGTAAACTGACAATCTTGAGCATTGAAGTCCTAACATAAGTTTTTGTGCATATAACTTCTAACACATTAAAAACTGTCTTACAGCATTTGCAAAAACATTGTATTTCATAAGGCATAAGCACCTTTCAGTCTGGCAAGATTTGCACTGAATATTGAATGAAGCGGCTTTCTCTCATAGAGAAACAAGCTTTTGAGCAGATTTGGGCTCGATTTCACTTCATTTGAACAGAAGCACTATTTCAACATTACTGGTCTCAGAAACCTGTAAACTGACAATCTTGAGTATTGAAGTCCTAACATAAATTTTTGTGCATATAACTTCTAACACATTAAAAACTGTCTCACTGCATTGCAGAAATCATTTTATTTCATAAGACATAAGCATCTTTCAGTTTCGCAAGATTTGCACTTAACACTGAATGAAGCAGCTCTAACTCACAGAGAGAGAAGCTTTTGAGCAGATTTGGGCTAGATTTCACTTCATTTGAACAGAAGCACTATTTGAACATTACTGGTCTCAGAAACCTGTAAACTGACAATCTTGAGCATTGAAGTCCTAACATAAGTTTTTGTGCATATAACTTCTAACACATTAAAAACTGTCTTACAGCATTGCAAAAACATTGTATTTCATAAGGCATAAGCATCTTTCAGTTTGGCAAGATTTGCACTGAATATTGAATTAAGCAGCTTTCTCTAATAGAGAGACAAGCTTTTGAGCAGATTTGGGCTAGATTTCTCTTCATTTGAACAGAAGCACTATTTCAACATTACTGGTCTCAGAAACCTGTAAACTGAATCTTGAGCATTGAAGTCCTAACATAAGTTTTTGTGCATATAACTTCTAACACATTAAAAACTGTCTTACAGCATTGCAAAAACATTGTATTTCATAAGGCATAAGCATCTTTCAGTTTGGCAAGATTTGCACTGAATATTGAATGAAGCAGCTTTCTCTCATAGAGAGACAAGATTTTGAGCAGATTTAAGCTAGATTTCGCTTCATTTGAACAGAAGC
Organism: Carassius carassius; assembly: GCF_963082965.1. Taxonomy (NCBI): domain Eukaryota; kingdom Metazoa; phylum Chordata; class Actinopteri; order Cypriniformes; family Cyprinidae; genus Carassius; species Carassius carassius. The sequence continues at coordinate 87,893 of NW_026775039.1, forward strand.
ACTATTTCAACATTACTGGTCTCAGAAACCTGTAAACTGACAATCTTGAGCATTGAAGTCCTAACATAAGTTTTTGTGCATATAACTTCTAACACATTAAAAACTGTCTTACAGCATTGCAAAAACATTGTATTTCATAAGGCATAAGCATCTTTCAGTTTGGCAAGATTTGCACTGAATATTGAATGAAGCCTCTTTCTCTCATAGAGAGACAAGCTTTTGAGCAGATTTAGGCTCGATTTCACTTCATTTGAACAGAAGCACTATTTCAACATTACTGGTCTCAGAAACCTGTAAACTGACAATCTTGAGTATTGAATTCCTAACATAAATTTTTGTGCATATAACTTCTAACACATTAAAAACTGTCTCACTGCATTGCAGAAATCATTTTATTTCATAAGACATAAGCATCTTTCAGTTTGGCAAGATTTGCACTTAACACTGAATGAAGCAGCTCTAACTCACAGAGAGAGAAGCTTTTGAGCAGATTTGGGCTAGATTTCACTTCATTTGAACAGAAGCACTATTTGAACATTACTGGTCTCAGAAACCTGTAAACTGACAATCTTGAGCATTGAAGTCCTAACATAAGTTTTTGTGCATATAACTTCTAACACATTAAAAACTGTCTTACAGCATTGCAAAAACATTGTATTTCATAAGGCATAAGCATCTTTCAGTTTGGCAAGATTTGCACTGAATATTGAATTAAGCAGCTTTCTCTAATAGAGAGACAAGCTTTTGAGCAGATTTGGGCTAGATTTCTCTTCATTTGAACAGAAGCACTATTTCAACATTACTGGTCTCAGAAACCTGTAAACTGACAATCTTGAGCATTGAAGTCCTAACATAAGTTTTTTGTGCATATAACTTCTAACACATTAAAAACTGTCTTACAGCATTGCAAAAACATTGTATTTCATAAGGCATAAGCATCTTTCAGTTTGGCAAGATTTGCACTGAATATTGAATAAAGCAGCTTTCTCTCATAGAGAGACAAGCTTTTGAGCAGATTTGGGCTAGATTTCACTTAATTTCAACAGATGCACTATTTTAACATTACTGGTCTCAGAAACCTGTAAACTGACAATCTTGAGCATTGAAGTCCTAACACATGTTTTTGTGCATATAACTTCTAACACATTAAAAACTGTCTTACAGCATTGCAAAAACATTGTATTTCATACGGCATAAGCATCTTTCAGTTTGGCAAGATTTGCACTGAATATTGAATGAAGCAGCTTTCTCTCATAGAGAGACAAGCTTTTGAGCAGATTTGGGCTAGATTTCACTTCATTTGAACAGAAGCACTATTTTAACATTACTGGTCTCAGAAACCTGTAAACTGACAATCTTGAGCATTGAAGTCCTAACATAAGTTTTTGTGCATATAACTTCTAACACATTAAAAACTGTCTTACAGCATTGCAAAAACATTGTATTTCATAAGGCATAAGCATCTTTCTGTTTGGCAAGATTTGCACTGAATATTGAATAAAGCAGCTTTCTCTCATAGAGAGACAAGCTTTTGAGCAGATTTAGGCTAGATTTCACTTCATTTGAACAGAAGCACTATTTCAACATTACTGGTCTCAGAAACCTGTAAACTGACAATCTTGAGCATTGAAGTCCTAACACATGTTTTTGTGCATATAACTTCTAACACATTAAAAACTGTCTTACAGCATTGCAAAAACATTGTATTTCATAAGGCATAAGCATCTTTCAGTTTGGCAAGATTTGCACTGAATATTGAATGAAGCAGCTTTCTCTCATAGAGAGACAAGCTGTTGAGCAGATTTGGGCTAGATTTCACTTCATTTGAACAGAAGCACTATTTTAACATTACTGGTCTCAGAAACCTGTAAACTGACAATCTTGAGCATTGAAGTCCTAACATAAGTTTTTGTGCACATAACTTCTAACACATTAAAAACTGTCTTACAGCATTGCAAAAACATTGTATTTCATAAGGCATAAGCATCTTTCAGTTTGGCAAGATTTGCACTGAATATTGAATGAAGCAGCTTTCTCTCATAGAGAGACAAGCTTTTGAGCAGATTTAGGCTAGATTTCACTTCATTTGAACAGAAACACTATTTTAACATTACTGGTCTCAGAAACCTGTAAACTGACAATCTTGAGCATTGAAGTCCTAACATAAGTTTTTGTGCATATAACTTCTAACACATTAAAAACTGTCTTACAGCATTGCAAAAACATTGTATTTCATAAGGCATAAGCATCTTTCAGTTTGGCAAGATTTGCACTGAATATTGAATAAAGCAGCTTTCTCTCATAGAGAGACAAGCTTTTGAGCAGATTTGGGCTAGATTTCACTTAATTTCAACAGATGCACTTTTTTAACATTACTGGTCTCAGAAACCTGTAAACTGACAATCTTGAGCATTGAAGTCCTAACACATGTTTTTGTGCATATAACTTCTAACACATTAAAAACTGTTTTACAGCATTGCAAAAACATTGTATTTCATACGGCATAAGCATCTTTCAGTTTGGCAAGATTTGCACTGAATATTGAATGAAGCAGCTTTCTCTCATAGAGAGACAAGCTTTTGAGCAGATTTGGGCTAGATTTCACTTCATTTGAACAGAAGCACTATTTTAACATTACTGGTCTCAGAAACCTGTAAACTGACAATCTTGAGCAGTGAAGTCCTAACATAAGTTTTTGTGCATATAACTTCTAACACATTAAAAACTGTCTTACAGCATTGCAAAAACATTGTATTTCATAAGGCATAAGCATATTTCAGTTTGGCAAGATTTGCACTGAATATTGAATGAAGCAGCTTTCTTTCATAGAGAGACAAGCTTTTGAGCAGATTTGGGCTAGATTTCACTTCATTTGAACAGAAGCACTATTTTAACATTACTGGTCTCAGAAACCTGTAAACTGACAATCTTGAGCATTTAAGTCCTAACATAAGTTTTTGTGCATATAACTTCTAACACATTAAAAACTGTCTTACAGCATTTGCAAAAACATTGTATTTCATAAGGCATAAGCATCTTTCAGTTTGGCAAGATTTGCACTGAATATTGAATGAAGCAGCTTTCTCTCATAGAGAGACAAGCTTTTGAGCAGATTTGGGCTAGATTTCACTTCATTTGAACAGAAGCACTATTTCAACATTACTGGTCTCAGAAACCTGTAAACTGACAATCTTGAGCATTGAAGTCCTAACATAAGTTTTTGTGCATATAACTTCTAACACATTAAAAACTGTCTTACAGCATTGCAAAAACATTGTATTTCATAAGGCATAAGCATCTTTCAGTTTGGCAAGATTTGCACTGAATATTGAATGAAGCCTCTTTCTCTCATAGAGAGACAAGCTTTTGAGCAGATTTAGGCTAGATTTCACTTCATTTGAACAGAAGCACTATTTCAACATTACTGGTCTCAGAAACCTGTAAACTGACAATCTTGAGCATTGAAGTCCTAACATAAGTTTTTGTGCATATAACTTCTAACACATTAAAAACTGTCTTACAGCATTTGCAAAAACATTGTATTTCATAAGGCATAAGCACCTTTCAGTCTGGCAAGATTTGCACTGAATATTGAATGAAGCGGCTTTCTCTCATAGAGAAACAAGCTTTTGAGCAGATTTGGGCTCGATTTCACTTCATTTGAACAGAAGCACTATTTCAACATTACTGGTCTCAGAAACCTGTAAACTGACAATCTTGAGTATTGAAGTCCTAACATAAATTTTTGTGCATATAACTTCTAACACATTAAAAACTGTCTCACTGCATTGCAGAAATCATTTTATTTCATAAGACATAAGCATCTTTCAGTTTGGCAAGATTTGCACTTAACACTGAATGAAGCAGCTCTAACTCACAGAGAGAGAAGCTTTTGAGCAGATTTGGGCTAGATTTCACTTCATTTGAACAGAAGCACTATTTTAACATTACTGGTCTCAGAAACCTGTAAACTGACAATCTTGAGCATTGAAGTCCTAACATAAGTTTTTGTGCATATAACTTCTAACACATTAAAAACTGTCTTACAGCATTGCAAAAACATTGTATTTCATAAGGCATAAGCATCTTTCAGTTTGGCAAGATTTGCACTGAATATAGAATGAAGCAGCTTTCTCTCATAGAGAGACAAGCTTTTGAGCAGATTTGGGCTAGATTTCACTTAATTTCAACTGAAGCACTATTTTAACATTACTGGTCTCAGAAACCTGTAAACTGACAATCTTGAGCATTGAAGTCCTAACACATGTTTTTGTGCATATAACTTCTAACACATTAAAAACTGTCTTACAGCATTTGCAAAAACATTGTATTTCATAAGGCATAAGCACCTTTCAGTCTGGCAAGATTTGCACTGAATATTGAATGAAGCGGCTTTCTCTCATAGAGAAACAAGCTTTTGAGCAGATTTGGGCTAGATTTCACTTCATTTGAACAGAAGCACTATTTCAACATTACTGGTCTCAGAAACCTGTAAACTGACAATCTTGAGTATTGAAGTCCTAACATAAATTTTTGTGCATATAACTTCTAACACATTAAAAACTGTCTCACTGCATTGCAGAAATCATTTTATTTCATAAGACATAAGCATCTTTCAGTTTGGCAAGATTTGCACTTAACACTGAATGCTCTAACTCACAGAGAGAGAAGCTTTTGAGCAGATTTGGGCTAGATTTCACTTCATTTGAACAGAAGCACTATTTGAACATTACTGGTCTCAGAAACCTGTAAACTGACAATCTTGAGCATTGAAGTCCTAACATAAGTTTTTGTGCATATAACTTCTAACACATTAAAAACTGTCTCACTGCATTGCAGAAATCATTTTATTTCATAAGACATAAGCATCTTTCAGTTTGGCAAGATTTGCATTGAACACTGAATGAAGCAGCTCTAACTCACAGAGAGAGAAGCTTTTGAGCAGATTTGGGCTAGATTTCACTTCATTTGAACAGAAGCACTATTTGAACATTACTGGTCTCAGAAACCTGCAAACTGACAATCTTGAGCATTGAAGTCCTAACATAAGTTTTTGTGCATATAACTTCTAACACATTAAAAACTGTCTTACAGCATTTGCAAAAACATTGTATTTCATAAGACATAAGCATCTTTCAGTTTGGCAAGATTTGCACTTAACACTGAATGAAGCAGCTCTAACTCACATAGAGAGAAGCTTTTGAGCAGATTTGGGCTAGATTTCACTTCATTTGAACAGAAGCACTATTTGAACATTACTGGTCTCAGAAACCTGTAAACTGACAATCTTGAGCATTGAAGTCCTAACATAAGTTTTTGTGCATATAACTTCTAACACATTAAAAACTGTCTTACAGCATTTGCAAAAACATTGTATTTTATAAGGCATAAGCATCTTTCAGTTTGGCAAGATTTGCACTGAATATTGAATGAAGCAGCTTTCTCTAATAGAGAGACAAGCTTTTGAGCAGATTTGGGCTAGATTTCACTTCATTTGAACAGAAGCACTATTTGAACATTACTGGTCTCAGAAACCTGTAAACTGACAATCTTGAGCATTGAAGTCCTAACACATGTTTTTGTGCATATAACTTCTAACACATTAAAAACTGTCTTACAGCATTGCAAAAACATTGTATTTCATAAGGCATAAGCATCTTTCAGTTTGGCAAGATTTGCACTGAATATTGAATGAAGCAGCTTTCTCTCATAGAGAGACAAGCTTTTGAGCAGATTTAGGCTAGATTTCACTTCATTTGAACAGAAGCACTATTTCAACATTACTGGTCTCAGAAACCTGTAAACTGACAATCTTGAGCATTGAAGTCCTAACATAAGTTTTTGTGCATATAACTTCTAACACATTAAAAACTGTCTTACAGCATTGCAAAAACATTGTATTTCATAAGGCATAAGCATCTTTCAGTTTGGCAAGATTTGCACTGAATATTGAATGAAGCAGCTTTCTCTCATAGAGAGACAAGCTTTTGAGCAGATTTAGGCTAGATTTCACTTCATTTGAACAGAAGCACTATTTCAACATTACTGGTCTCAGAAACCTGTAAACTGACAATCTTGAGCATTGAAGTCCTAACATAAGGTTTTGTGCATATAACCTTTAACACATTAAAAACTGTCTTACAGCATTTGCAAAAACATTGTATTTCATAAGGCATAAGCATCTTTCAGTTTGGCAAGATTTGCACTGAATATTGAATGAAGCAGCTTTCTCTCATAGAGAAACAAGCATTTGAGCAGATTTGGGCTAGATTTCACTTAATTTCAACAGATGCACTATTTTAACATTACTGGTCTCAGAAACCTGTAAACTGACAATCTTGATCATTGAAGTCCTAACATAAGTTTTTGTGCATATAACTTCTAACACATTAAAAACTGTCTTACAGCATTTGCAAAAACATTGTATTTCATAAGGCATAAGCACCTTTCAGTCTGGCAAGATTTGCACTGAATATTGAATGAAGCGGCTTTCTCTCATAGAGAAACAAGCTTTTGAGCAGATTTGGGCTAGATTTCACTTCATTTGAACAGAAGCACTATTTCAACATTACTGGTCTCAGAAACCTGTAAACTGACAATCTTGAGCATTGAAGTCCTAACACATGTTTTTGTGCATATAACTTCTAACACATTAAAAACTGTCTCACAGCATTGCAAAAACATTGTATTTCATAAGGCATAAGCATCTTTCAGTTTGGCAAGATTTGCACTGAATATTGAATGAAGCAGCTTTCTCTCATAGAGAGACAAGCTTTTGAGCAGATTTGGGCTAGATTTCACTTCATTTGAACAGAAGACCTATTTTAACATTACTGGTCTCAGAAACCTGTAAACTGACAATCTTGAGCATTGAAGTCCTAACATAAGTTTTTGTGCATATAACTTCTAACACATTAAAAACTGTCTTACAGCATTGCAAAAACATTGTATTTCATAAGGCATAAGCATCTTTCAGTTTGGCAAGATTTGCACTGAATATTGAATGAAGCAGCTTTCTCTCATAGAGAGACAAGCTTTTGAGCAGATTTGGGCTAGATTTCACTTCATTTGAACAGAAGCACTATTTCAACATTACTGGTCTCAGAAACCTGCAAACTGACAATCTTGAGCATTGAAGTCCTAACATAAGTTTTTGTGCATATAACTTCTAACACATTAAAAACTGTCTTACAGCATTGCAAAAACATTGTATTTCATAAGGCATAAGAATCTTTCAGTTTGGCAAGATTTGCACTGAATATTGAATGAAGCAGCTTTCTTTCATAGAGAGACAAGCTTTTGAGCAGATTTAGGCTAGATTTCACTTCATTTGAACAGAAGCACTATTTCAACATTACTGGTCTCAGAAACCTGTTAACTGACAATCTTGAGCATTGAAGTCCTAACATAAGGTTTTTTGCATATAACTTCTAACACATTAAAAACTGTCTTACAGCATTTGCAAAAACATTGTATTTCATTAGGCATAAGCATCTTTCAGTTTGGCAAGATTTGCACTGAATATTGAATGAAGCAGCTTTCTCTCATAGAGAGACAAGCATTTGAGCAGATTTGGGCTAGATTTCACTTCATTTGAACAGAAGCACTATTTCAACATTACTGGTCTCAGAAACCTGTAAACTGACAATCTTGAGCATTGAAGTCCTAACATAAGTTTTTGTGCATATAACTTCTAACACATTAAAAACTGTCTTAAAGCATTGCAAAAACATTGTATTTCATAAGGCATAAGAATCTTTCAGTTTGGCAAGATTTGCACTGAATATTGAATGAAGCAGCTTTCTTTCATAGAGAGACAAGCTTTTGAGCAGATTTGGGCTATATTTCACTTCATTTGAACAGGAGCACTATTTTAACATTACTGGTCTCAGAAACCTGTAAACTGACAATCTTGAGCATTGAAGTCCTAACATAAGTTTTTGTGCATATAACTTCTAACACATTAAAAACTGTCTTACAGCATTGCAAAAACATTGTATTTCATAAGGCATAAGCATCTTTCAGTTTGGCAAGATTTGCACTGAATATTGAATGAAGCAGCTTTCTCTCATAGAGAGACAAGCTTTTGAGCAGATTTAGGCTAGATTTCACTTCATTTGAACAGAAACACTATTTTAACATTACTGGTCTCAGAAACCTGTAAACTGACAATCTTGAGCATTGAAGTCCTAACATAAGTTTTTGTGCATATAACTTCTAACACATTAAAAACTGTCTTACAGCATTGCAAAAACATTGTATTTCATAAGGCATAAGCATCTTTCAGTTTGGCAAGATTTGCACTGAATATTGAATAAAGCAGCTTTCTCTCATAGAGAGACAAGCTTTTGAGCAGATTTGGGCTAGATTTCACTTAATTTCAACAGATGCACTATTTTAACATTACTGGTCTCAGAAACCTGTAAACTGACAATCTTGAGCATTGAAGTCCTAACATAAGTTTTTGTGCATATAACTTCTAACACATTAAAAACTGTCTTACAGCATTGCAAAAACATTGTTTTTCATAAGGCATAAGCATCTTTCAGTTTGGCAAGATTTGCACTGAATATTGAATGAAGCAGCTTTCTCTCATAGAGAGACAAGCTTTTGAGCAGATTTAGGCTAGATTTCACTTCATTTGAACAGAAGCACTATTTCAACAATACTGGTCTCAGAAACCTGTAAACTGACAATCTTGAGCATTGAAGTCCTAACATAAGGTTTTGTGCATATAACCTTTAACACATTAAAAACTGTCTTACAGCATTTGCAAAAACATTGTATTTCATAAGGCATAAGCATCTTTCAGTTTGGCAAGATTTGCACTGAATATTGAATGAAGCAGCTTTCTCTCATAGAGAGACAAGCATTTGAGCAGATTTGGGCTAGATTTCACTTAATTTCAACAGATGCACTATTTTAACATTACTGGTCTCAGAAACCTGTAAACTGACAATCTTGAGCATTGAAGTCCTAACACATGTTTTTGTGCATATAACTTCTAACACATTAAAAACTGTCTTAAAGCATTGCAAAAACATTGTATTTCATAAGGCATAAGCATCTTTCAGTTTGGCAAGATTTGCACTGAATATTGAATGAAGCAGCTTTCTCTAATAGAGAGACAAGCTTTTGAGCAGATTTGGGCTAGATTTCTCTTCATTTGAACAGAAGCACTATTTCAACATTACTGGTCTCAGAAACCTGTAAACTGACAATCTTGAGCATTGAAGTCCTAACATAAGTTTTTGTGCATATGACTTCTAACACATTAAAAACTGTATCACTGCATTGCAGAAATCATTTTATTTCATAAGACATAAGCATCTTTCAGTTTGGCAAGATTTGCATTGAACACTGAATGAAGCAGCTCTAACTCACAGAGAGAGAAGCTTTTGAGCAGATTTGGGCTAGATTTCACTTCATTTGAACAGAAGCACTATTTGAACATTACTGGTCTCAGAAACCTGTAAACTGACAATCTTGAGCATTGAAGTCCTAACATAAAATTTTGTGCATATAACTTCTAACACATTAAAAACTGTCTTACAGCATTTGCAAAAACATTGTATTTCATAAGGCATAAGCACCTTTCAGTCTGGCAAGATTTGCACTGAATATTGAATGAAGCGGCTTTCTCTCATAGAGAAACAAGCTTTTGAGCAGATTTGGGTTAGATTTCACTTCATTTGAACAGAAGCACTATTTCAACATTACTGGTCTCAGAAACCTGTAAACTGACAATCTTGAGTATTGAAGTCCTAACATAAATTTTTGTGCATATAACTTCTAACACATTAAAAACTGTCTCACTGCATTGCAGAAATCATTTTATTTCATAAGACATAAGCATCTTTCAGTTTGGCAAGATTTGCACTTAACACTGAATGAAGCAGCTCTAAATCACAGAGAGAGAAGCTTTTGAGCAGATTTGGGCTAGATTTCACTTCATTTGAACAGAAGCACTATTTGAACATTACTGGTCTCAGAAACCTGTAAACTGACAATCTTGAGCATTGAAGTCCTAACATAAGTTTTTGTGCATATAACTTCTAACACATTAAAAACTGTCTTACAGCATTTGCAAAAACATTGTATTTCATAAGGCATAAGCATCTTTCAGTTTGGCAAGATTTGCACTGAATATTGAATGAAGCAGCTTTCTCTCATAGAGAGACAAGCTTTTGAGCAGATTTGGGCTAGATTTCACTTCATTTGAACAGAAGCACTATTTCAACATTACTGGTCTCAGAAACCTGTAAACTGACAATCTTGAGCATTGAAGTCCTAACATAAGTTTTTGTGCATATAACTTCTAACACATTAAAAACTGTCTTAAAGCATTGCAAAAACATTGTATTTCATAAGGCATAAGAATCTTTCAGTTTGGCAAGATTTGCACTGAATATTGAATGAAGCAGCTTTCTTTCATAGAGAGACAAGCTTTTGAGCAGATTTGGGCTATATTTCACTTCATTTGAACAGGAGCACTATTTTAACATTACTGGTCTCAGAAACCTGTAAACTGACAATCTTGAGGATTGAAGTCCTAACATAAGTTTTTGTGCATATAACTTCTAACACATTAAAAACTGTCTTACAGCATTGCAAAAACATTGTATTTCATAAGGCATAAGCATCTTTCAGTTTGGCAAGATTTGCACTGAATATTGAATGAAGCAGCTTTCTCTCATAGAGAGACAAGCTTTTGAGCAGATTTAGGCTAGATTTCACTTCATTTGAACAGAAACACTATTTTAACATTACTGGTCTCAGAAACCTGTAAACTGACAATCTTGAGCATTGAAGTCCTAACATAAGTTTTTGTGCATATAACTTCTAACACATTAAAAACTGTCTTACAGCATTGCAAAAACATTGTATTTCATAAGGCATAAGCATCTTTCAGTTTGGCAAGATTTGCACTGAATATTGAATAAAGCAGCTTTCTCTCATAGAGAGACAAGCTTTTGAGCAGATTTGGGCTAGATTTCACTTAATTTCAACAGATGCACTATTTTAACATTACTGGTCTCAGAAACCTGTAAACTGACAATCTTGAGCATTGAAGTCCTAACATAAGTTTTTGTGCATATAACTTCTAACACATTAAAAACTGTCTTACAGCATTGCAAAAACATTGTTTTTCATAAGGCATAAGCATCTTTCAGTTTGGCAAGATTTGCACTGAATATTGAACGAAGCAGCTTTCTCTCATAGAGAGACAAGCTTTTGAGCAGATTTAGGCTAGATTTCACTTCATTTGAACAGAAGCACTATTTCAACAATACTGGTCTCAGAAACCTGTAAACTGACAATCTTGAGCATTGAAGTCCTAACATAAGGTTTTGTGCATATAACCTTTAACACATTAAAAACTGTCTTACAGCATTTGCAAAAACATTGTATTTCATAAGGCATAAGCATCTTTCAGTTTGGCAAGATTTGCACTGAATATTGAATGAAGCAGCTTTCTCTCATAGAGAGACAAGCATTTGAGCAGATTTGGGCTAGATTTCACTTAATTTCAACAGATGCACTATTTTAACATTACTGGTCTCAGAAACCTGTAAACTGACAATCTTGAGCATTGAAGTCCTAACACATGTTTTTGTGCATATAACTTCTAACACATTAAAAACTGTCTTAAAGCATTGCAAAAACATTGTATTTCATAAGGCATAAGCATCTTTCAGTTTGGCAAGATTTGCACTGAATATTGAATGAAGCAGCTTTCTCTAATAGAGAGACAAGCTTTTGAGCAGATTTGGGCTAGATTTCTCTTCATTTGAACAGAAGCACTATTTCAACATTACTGGTCTCAGAAACCTGTAAACTGACAATCTTGAGCATTGGAAGTCCTAACATAAGTTTTTGTGCATATAACTTCTAACACATTAAAAACTGTCTCACTGCATTGCAGAAATCATTTTATTTCATAAGACATAAGCATCTTTCAGTTTGGCAAGATTTGCATTGAACACTGAATGAAGCAGCTCTAACTCACAGAGAGAGAAGCTTTTGAGCAGATTTGGGCTAGATTTCACTTCATTTGAACAGAAGCACTATTTGAACATTACTGGTCTCAGAAACCTGTAAACTGACAATCTTGAGCATTGAAGTCCTAACATAAGATTTTGTGCATATAACTTCTAACACATTAAAAACTGTCTTACAGCATTTGCAAAAACATTGTATTTCATAAGGCATAAGCACCTTTCAGTCTGGCAAGATTTGCACTGAATATTGAATGAAGCAGCTTTCTCTCATAGAGAAACAAGCTTTTGAGCAGATTTGGGTTAGATTTCACTTCATTTGAACAGAAGCACAATTTCAACATTACTGGTCTCAGAAACCTGTAAACTGACAATCTTGAGTATTGAAGTCCTAACATAAATTTTTGTGCATATAACTTCTAACACATTAAAAACTGTCTCACTGCATTGCAGAAATCATTTTATTTCATAAGACATAAGCATCTTTCAGTTTGGCAAGATTTGCACTTAACACTGAATGAAGCAGCTCTAAATCACAGAGAGAGAAGCTTTTGAGCAGATTTGGGCTAGATTTCACTTCATTTGAACAGAAGCACTATTTGAACATTACTGGTCTCAGAAACCTGTAAACTGACAATCTTGAGCATTGAAGTCCTAACATAAGTTTTTGTGCATATAACTTCTAACACATTAAAAACTGTCTTACAGCATTTGCAAAAACATTGTATTTCATAAGGCATAAGCATCTTTCAGTTTGGCAAGATTTGCACTGAATATTGAATAAAGCAGCTTTCTCTCATAGAGAGACAAGCTTTTGAGCAGATTTGGGCTAGATTTCACTTAATTTCAACAGATGCACTATTTTAACATTACTGGTCTCAGAAACCTGTAAACTGACAATCTTGAGCATTGAAGTCCTAACACATGTTTTTGTGCATATAACTTCTAACACATTAAAAACTGTCTTACAGCATTTGCAAAAACATTGTATTTCATAAGGCATAAGCATCTTTCAGTTTGGCAAGATTTGCACTGAATATTGAATGAAGCAGCTTTCTCTCATAGAGAGACAAGCTTTTGAGCAGATTTGGGCTAGATTTCACTTCATTTGAACAGAAGCACTATTTTAACATTACTGGTCTCAGAAACCTGTAAACTGACAATCTTGAGCATTGAAGTCCTAACATAAGTTTTTGTGCATATAACTTCTAACACATTAAAAACTGTCTTACAGCATTGCAAAAACATTGTATTTCATAAGGCATAAGAATCTTTCAGTTTGGCAAGATTTGCACTGAATATTGAATGAAGCAGCTTTCTTTCATAGAGAGACAAGCTTTTGAGCAGATTTGGGCTAGATTTCACTTCATTTGAACAGGAGCACTATTTTTACATTACTGGTCTCAGAAACCTGTAAACTGACAATCTTGAGCATTGAAGTCCTAACATAAGTTTTTGTGCATATAACTTCTAACACATTAAAAACTGTCTTACAGCATTGCAAAAACATTGTATTTCATAAGGCATAAGCATCTTTCAGTTTGGCAAGATTTGCACTAAATATAGAATGAAGCAGCTTTCTCTCATAGAGAGACAAGCTTTTGAGCAGATTTGGGCTAGATTTCACTTAATTTCAACTGAAGCACTATTTTAACATTACTGGTCTCAGAAACCTGTAAACTGACAATCTTGAGCATTGAAGTCCTAACATAAGTTTTTGTGCATATAACTTCTAACACATTAAAAACTGTCTCACTGCATTGCAGAAATTATTTTATTTCATAAGACATAAGCATCTTTCAGTATGGCAAGATTTGCATTGAACACTGAATGAAGCAGCTCTAACTCACAGAGAGAGATGCTTTTGAGCAGATTTGGGCTAGATTTCACTTAATTTCAACTGAAGCACTATTTTAACATTACTGGTCTCAGAATCCTGTAAACTGACAATCTTGAGCATTGAAGTCCTAACACATGTTTTTGTGCATATAACTTCTAACACATTAAAAACTGTCTTACAGCATTGCAAAAACATTGTATTTCATAAGGCATAAGCATCTTTCAGTTTGGCAAGATTTGCACTGAATATTGAATGAAGCAGCTTTCTCTCATAGAGAGACAAGCTTTTGAGCAGATTTGGGCTAGATTTCACTTCATTTCAACAGATGCACTATTTTAATATTACTGGTCTCAGAAACCTGTAAACTGACAATCTTGAGCATTGAAGTCCTAACACATGTTTTTGTGCATATAACTTCTAACACATTAAAAACTGTCTTACAGCATTGCAAAAACATTGTATTTCATAAGGCATAAGCATCTTTCAGTTTGGCAAGATTTGCACTGAATATTGAATGAAGCAGCTTTCTCTAATAGAGAGACAAGCTTTTGAGCAGATTTGGGCTAGATTTCTCTTCATTTGATCAGAAGCACTATTTCAACATTACTGGTCTCAGAAACCTGTAAACTGACAATCTTGAGCATTGAAGTCCTAACATAAGTTTTTGTGCATATAACTTCTAACATATTAAAAACTGTCTTACAGCATTGCAAAAACATTGTATTTCATAAGGCATAAGCATCTTTCAGTTTGGCAAGATTTGCACTGAATATTGAATGAAGCAGCTTTCTCTCATAGAGAGACAAGCTTTTGAGCAGATTTGGGCTAGATTTCACTTCATTTGAACAGAAGCACTATTTTAACATTACTGGTCTCAGAAACCTGTAAACTGACAATCTTGAGCATTTAAGTCCTAACATAAGTTTTTGTGCATATAACTTCTAACACATTAAAAACTGTCTCACTGCATTGCAGAAATCATTTTATTTCATAAGACATAAGCATCTTTCAGTATGGCAAGATTTGCATTGAACACTGAATGAAGCAGCTCTAACTCACAGAGAGAGAAGCTTTTGAGCAGATTTGGGCTAGATTTCACTTCATTTGAACAGAAGCACTATTTGAACATTACTGGTCTCAGAAACCTGTAAACTGACAATTTTGAGCATTGAAGTCCTAACATAAGTTTTTGTGCATATAACTTCTAACACATTAAAAACTGTCTTACAGCATTTGCAAAAACATTGTATTTCATAAGGCATAAGCATCTTTCAGTTTGGCAAGATTTGCACTGAATATTGAATGAAGCAGCTTTCTCTAATATAGAGAGACAAGCTTTTGAGCAGATTTGGGCTAGATTTCTCTTCATTTGAACAGAAGCACTATTTCAACATTACTGGTCTCAGAAACCTGTAAACTGACAATCTTGAGCATTGAAGTCCTAACATAAGTTTTTGTGCATATAACTTCTAACACATTAAAAACTGTCTTACAGCATTGCAAAAACACTGTATTTCATAAGGCATAAGCATCTATCAATTTGGCAAGATTTGCACTGAATATTGAATAAAGCAGCTTTCTCTCATAGAGAGACAAGCTTTTGAGCAGATTTGGGCTAGATTTCAGTTCATTTGAACAGAAGCACTA
Organism: Carassius carassius; assembly: GCF_963082965.1. Taxonomy (NCBI): domain Eukaryota; kingdom Metazoa; phylum Chordata; class Actinopteri; order Cypriniformes; family Cyprinidae; genus Carassius; species Carassius carassius. Next base: position 103,379 of record NW_026775039.1, read on the forward strand.
TTTCAACATTACTGGTCTCAGAAACCTGTAAACTGACAATCTTGAGCATTGAAGTCCTAACATAAAGTTTTTGTGCATATAACTTCTAACACATTAAAAACTGTCTTACAGCATTGCAAAATAATTCTATTTCATAAGACATAAGCACCTTTCAGTTTGGCTAGATTTGCACTGAATATTGAATGACGCAGCTTTCTCTCATAGAGAGACAAGCTTTTGAGCAGATTTGGGCTAGATTTCACTTCATTTGAACAGAAGCACTATTTCAACATTACTGGTCTCAGAAACCTGTAAACTGACAATCTTGAGCATTGAAGTCCTAACATAAGTTTTTGTGCATATAACTTCTAACACATTAAAAACTGTCTTACAGCATTTGCAAAAACATTGTATTTCATAAGGCATAAGCATCTTTCAGTTTGGCAAGATTTGCACTAAATATTGTATAAAGCAGCTTTCTTTCATAGAGAGACAAGCTTTTGAGCAGATTTGGGCTAGATTTCACTTCATTTGAACAGGAGCACTATTTTAACATTACTGGTCTCAGAAACCTGTAAACTGACAATCTTGAGCATTGAAGTCCTAACATAAGTTTTTGTGCATATAACTTCTAACACATTAAAAACTGTCTTACAGCATTGCAAAAACATTGTATTTCATAAGGCATAAGCATCTTTCAGTTTGGCAAGATTTGCACTGAATATTGAATGAAGCAGCTTTCTCTCATAGAGAGACAAGCTTTTGAGCAGATTTGGGCTAGATTTCACTTAATTTCAACTGAAGCACTATTTTAACGTTACTGGTCTCAGAAACCTGTAAACTGACAATCTTGAGCATTGAAGTCCTAACACATGTTTTTGTGCATATAACTTCTAACACATTAAAAACTGTCTTACAGCATTGCAAAAACATTGTATTTCATAAGGCATAAGCATCTTTCAGTTTGGCAAGATTTGCACTGAATATTGAATGAAACAGCTTTCTCTCATAGAGAGACAAGCTTTTGAGCAGATTTAGGCTAGATTTCACTTCATTTGAACAGAAGCACTATTTCAACATTACTGGTCTCAGAAACCTGTAAACTGACAATCTTGAGCATTGAAGTCCTAACATAAGTTTTTGTGCATATAACTTCTAACACATTAAAAACTGTCTTACAGCATTGCAAAAACATTGTATTTCATAAGGCATAAGAATCTTTCAGTTTGGCAAGATTTGCACTGAACATTGAATGAAGCAGCTTTCTTTCATAGAGAGAAGCTTTTGAGCAGATTTGGGCTAGTTTTCACTTCATTTGAACAGAAGCACTATTTGAACATTACTGGTCTCAGAAACCTGTAAACTGACAATCTTGAGCATTGAAGTCCTAACATAAGTTTTTGTGCATATAACTTCTAACACATTAAAAACTGTCTTACAGCATTTGCAAAAACATTGTATTTCATAAGGCATAAGCACCTTTCAGTCTGGCAAGATTTGCACTGAATATTGAATGAAGCGGCTTTCTCTCATAGAGAAACAAGCTTTTGAGCAGATTTGGGCTAGATTTCACTTCATTTGAACAGAAGCACTATTTCAACATTACTGGTCTCAGAAACCTGTAAACTGACAATCTTGAGTATTGAAGTCCTAACATAAATTTTTGTGCATATAACTTCTAACACATTAAAAACTGTCTCACTGCATTGCAGAAATCATTTTATTTCATAAGACATAAGCATCTTTCAGTTTGGCAAGATTTGCACTTAACACTGAATGAAGCAGCTCTAACTCACAGAGAGAGAAGCTTTTGAGCAGATTTGGGCTAGATTTCACTTCATTTGAACAGAAGCACTATTTCAACATTACTGGTCTCAGAAACCTGTAAACTGACAATCTTGAGCATTGAAGTCCTAACATAAGTTTTTGTGCATATAACTTCTAACACATTAAAAACGGTCTTACAGCATTTGCAAAAACATTGTATTTCATAAGGCATAAGCATCTTTCAGTTTGGCAAGATTTACACTGAATATTGAATGAAGCAGCTTTCTCTAATAGAGAGAAAAGCTTTTGAGCAGATTTGGGCTAGATTTCTCTTCATTTGAACAGAAGCACTATTTCAACATTACTGGTCTCAGAAACATGTAAACTGACAATCTTGAGCATTGAAGTCCGGACATAAGTTTTTGTGCATATAACTTCTAACATATTAAAAACTGTCTTACAGCATTGCAAAAACATTGTATTTCATAAGGCATAAGAATCTTTCAGTTTGGCAAGATTTGCACTGAATATTGAATGAAGCAGCTTTCTTTCATAGAGAGACAAGCTTTTGAGCAGATTTGGGCTATATTTCACTTCATTTGAACAGGAGCACTATTTTAACATTACTGGTCTCAGAAACCTGTAAACTGACAATCTTGAGCATTGAAGTCCTAACATAAGTTTTTGTGCATATAACTTCTAACACATTAAAAACTGTCTTACAGCATTGCAAAAACATTGTATTTCATAAGGCATAAGCATCTTTCAGTTTGGCAAGATTTGCACTGAATATTGAATGAAGCAGCTTTCTCTCATAGAGAGACAAGCTTTTGAGCAGATTTAGGCTAGATTTCACTTCATTTGAACAGAAACACTATTTTAACATTACTGGTCTCAGAAACCTGTAAACTGACAATCTTGAGCATTGAAGTCCTAACATAAGTTTTTGTGCATATAACTTCTAACACATTAAAAACTGTCTTACAGCATTGCAAAAACATTGTATTTCATAAGGCATAAGCATCTTTCAGTTTGGCAAGATTTGCACTGAATATTGAATAAAGCAGCTTTCTCTCATAGAGAGACAAGCTTTTGAGCAGATTTGGGCTAGATTTCACTTAATTTCAACAGATGCACTATTTTAACATTACTGGTCTCAGAAACCTGTAAACTGACAATCTTGAGCATTGAAGTCCTAACATAAGTTTTTGTGCATATAACTTCTAACACATTAAAAACTGTCTTACAGCATTGCAAAAACATTGTTTTTCATAAGGCATAAGCATCTTTCAGTTTGGCAAGATTTGCACTGAATATTGAATGAAGCAGCTTTCTCTCATAGAGAGACAAGCTTTTGAGCAGATTTAGGCTAGATTTCACTTCATTTGAACAGAAGCACTATTTCAACAATACTGGTCTCAGAAACCTGTAAACTGACAATCTTGAGCATTGAAGTCCTAACATAAGGTTTTGTGCATATAACCTTTAACACATTAAAAACTGTCTTACAGCATTTGCAAAAACATTGTATTTCATAAGGCATAAGCATCTTTCAGTTTGGCAAGATTTGCACTGAATATTGAATGAAGCAGCTTTCTCTCATAGAGAGACAAGCATTTGAGCAGATTTGGGCTAGATTTCACTTAATTTCAACAGATGCACTATTTTAACATTACTGGTCTCAGAAACCTGTAAACTGACAATCTTGAGCATTGAAGTCCTAACACATGTTTTTGTGCATATAACTTCTAACACATTAAAAACTGTCTTAAAGCATTGCAAAAACATTGTATTTCATAAGGCATAAGCATCTTTCAGTTTGGCAAGATTTGCACTGAATATTGAATGAAGCAGCTTTCTCTAATAGAGAGACAAGCTTTTGAGCAGATTTGGGCTAGATTTCTCTTCATTTGAACAGAAGCACTATTTCAACATTACTGGTCTCAGAAACCTGTAAACTGACAATCTTGAGCATTGAAGTCCTAACATAAGTTTTTGTGCATATGACTTCTAACACATTAAAAACTGTATCACTGCATTGCAGAAATCATTTTATTTCATAAGACATAAGCATCTTTCAGTTTGGCAAGATTTGCATTGAACACTGAATGAAGCAGCTCTAACTCACAGAGAGAGAAGCTTTTGAGCAGATTTGGGCTAGATTTCACTTCATTTGAACAGAAGCACTATTTGAACATTACTGGTCTCAGAAACCTGTAAACTGACAATCTTGAGCATTGAAGTCCTAACATAAAATTTTGTGCATATAACTTCTAACACATTAAAAACTGTCTTACAGCATTTGCAAAAACATTGTATTTCATAAGGCATAAGCACCTTTCAGTCTGGCAAGATTTGCACTGAATATTGAATGAAGCGGCTTTCTCTCATAGAGAAACAAGCTTTTGAGCAGATTTGGGTTAGATTTCACTTCATTTGAACAGAAGCACTATTTCAACATTACTGGTCTCAGAAACCTGTAAACTGACAATCTTGAGTATTGAAGTCCTAACATAAATTTTTGTGCATATAACTTCTAACACATTAAAAACTGTCTCACTGCATTGCAGAAATCATTTTATTTCATAAGACATAAGCATCTTTCAGTTTGGCAAGATTTGCACTTAACACTGAATGAAGCAGCTCTAAATCACAGAGAGAGAAGCTTTTGAGCAGATTTGGGCTAGATTTCACTTCATTTGAACAGAAGCACTATTTGAACATTACTGGTCTCAGAAACCTGTAAACTGACAATCTTGAGCATTGAAGTCCTAACATAAGTTTTTGTGCATATAACTTCTAACACATTAAAAACTGTCTTACAGCATTTGCAAAAACATTGTATTTCATAAGGCATAAGCATCTTTCAGTTTGGCAAGATTTGCACTGAATATTGAATGAAGCAGCTTTCTCTCATAGAGAGACAAGCTTTTGAGCAGATTTGGGCTAGATTTCACTTCATTTGAACAGAAGCACTATTTCAACATTACTGGTCTCAGAAACCTGTAAACTGACAATCTTGAGCATTGAAGTCCTAACATAAGTTTTTGTGCATATAACTTCTAACACATTAAAAACTGTCTTAAAGCATTGCAAAAACATTGTATTTCATAAGGCATAAGAATCTTTCAGTTTGGCAAGATTTGCACTGAATATTGAATGAAGCAGCTTTCTTTCATAGAGAGACAAGCTTTTGAGCAGATTTGGGCTATATTTCACTTCATTTGAACAGGAGCACTATTTTAACATTACTGGTCTCAGAAACCTGTAAACTGACAATCTTGAGCATTGAAGTCCTAACATAAGTTTTTGTGCATATAACTTCTAACACATTAAAAACTGTCTTACAGCATTGCAAAAACATTGTATTTCATAAGGCATAAGCATCTTTCAGTTTGGCAAGATTTGCACTGAATATTGAATGAAGCAGCTTTCTCTCATAGAGAGACAAGCTTTTGAGCAGATTTAGGCTAGATTTCACTTCATTTGAACAGAAACACTATTTTAACATTACTGGTCTCAGAAACCTGTAAACTGACAATCTTGAGCATTGAAGTCCTAACATAAGTTTTTGTGCATATAACTTCTAACACATTAAAAACTGTCTTACAGCATTGCAAAAACATTGTATTTCATAAGGCATAAGCATCTTTCAGTTTGGCAAGATTTGCACTGAATATTGAATAAAGCAGCTTTCTCTCATAGAGAGACAAGCTTTTGAGCAGATTTGGGCTAGATTTCACTTAATTTCAACAGATGCACTATTTTAACATTACTGGTCTCAGAAACCTGTAAACTGACAATCTTGAGCATTGAAGTCCTAACATAAGTTTTTGTGCATATAACTTCTAACACATTAAAAACTGTCTTACAGCATTGCAAAAACATTGTTTTTCATAAGGCATAAGCATCTTTCAGTTTGGCAAGATTTGCACTGAATATTGAACGAAGCAGCTTTCTCTCATAGAGAGACAAGCTTTTGAGCAGATTTAGGCTAGATTTCACTTCATTTGAACAGAAGCACTATTTCAACAATACTGGTCTCAGAAACCTGTAAACTGACAATCTTGAGCATTGAAGTCCTAACATAAGGTTTTGTGCATATAACCTTTAACACATTAAAAACTGTCTTACAGCATTTGCAAAAACATTGTATTTCATAAGGCATAAGCATCTTTCAGTTTGGCAAGATTTGCACTGAATATTGAATGAAGCAGCTTTCTCTCATAGAGAGACAAGCATTTGAGCAGATTTGGGCTAGATTTCACTTAATTTCAACAGATGCACTATTTTAACATTACTGGTCTCAGAAACCTGTAAACTGACAATCTTGAGCATTGAAGTCCTAACACATGTTTTTGTGCATATAACTTCTAACACATTAAAAACTGTCTTAAAGCATTGCAAAAACATTGTATTTCATAAGGCATAAGCATCTTTCAGTTTGGCAAGATTTGCACTGAATATTGAATGAAGCAGCTTTCTCTAATAGAGAGACAAGCTTTTGAGCAGATTTGGGCTAGATTTCTCTTCATTTGAACAGAAGCACTATTTCAACATTACTGGTCTCAGAAACCTGTAAACTGACAATCTTGAGCATTGGAAGTCCTAACATAAGTTTTTGTGCATATAACTTCTTACACATTAAAAACTGTCTCACTGCATTGCAGAAATCATTTTATTTCATAAGACATAAGCATCTTTCAGTTTGGCAAGATTTGCATTGAACACTGAATGAAGCAGCTCTAACTCACAGAGAGAGAAGCTTTTGAGCAGATTTGGGCTAGATTTCACTTCATTTGAACAGAAGCACTATTTGAACATTACTGGTCTCAGAAACCTGTAAACTGACAATCTTGAGCATTGAAGTCCTAACATAAGATTTTGTGCATATAACTTCTAACACATTAAAAACTGTCTTACAGCATTTGCAAAAACATTGTATTTCATAAGGCATAAGCACCTTTCAGTCTGGCAAGATTTGCACTGAATATTGAATGAAGCAGCTTTCTCTCATAGAGAAACAAGCTTTTGAGCAGATTTGGGTTAGATTTCACTTCATTTGAACAGAAGCACTATTTCAACATTACTGGTCTCAGAAACCTGTAAACTGACAATCTTGAGTATTGAAGTCCTAACATAAATTTTTGTGCATATAACTTCTAACACATTAAAAACTGTCTCACTGCATTGCAGAAATCATTTTATTTCATAAGACATAAGCATCTTTCAGTTTGGCAAGATTTGCACTGAATATTGAATGAAGCAGCTTTCTCTAATAGAGAGACAAGCTTTTGAGCAGATTTGGGCTAGATTTCTCTTCATTTGATCAGAAGCACTATTTCAACATTACTGGTCTCAGAAACCTGTAAACTGACAATCTTGAGCATTGAAGTCCTAACATAAGTTTTTGTGCATATAACTTCTAACATATTAAAAACTGTCTTACAGCATTGCAAAAACATTGTATTTCATAAGGCATAAGCATCTTTCAGTTTGGCAAGATTTGCACTGAATATTGAATGAAGCAGCTTTCTCTCATAGAGAGACAAGCTTTTGAGCAGATTTGGGCTAGATTTCACTTCATTTGAACAGAAGCACTATTTTAACATTACTGGTCTCAGAAACCTGTAAACTGACAATCTTGAGCATTTAAGTCCTAACATAAGTTTTTGTGCATATAACTTCTAACACATTAAAAACTGTCTCACTGCATTGCAGAAATCATTTTATTTCATAAGACATAAGCATCTTTCAGTATGGCAAGATTTGCATTGAACACTGAATGAAGCAGCTCTAACTCACAGAGAGAGAAGCTTTTGAGCAGATTTGGGCTAGATTTCACTTCATTTGAACAGAAGCACTATTTTAACATTACTGGTCTCAGAAACCTGTAAACTGACAATTTTGAGCATTGAAGTCCTAACATAAGTTTTTGTGCATATAACTTCTAACACATTAAAAACTGTCTTACAGCATTTGCAAAAACATTGTATTTCATAAGGCATAAGCATCTTTCAGTTTGGCAAGATTTGCACTGAATATTGAATGAAGCAGCTTTCTCTAATATAGAGAGACAAGCTTTTGAGCAGATTTGGGCTAGATTTCTCTTCATTTGAACAGAAGCACTATTTCAACATTACTGGTCTCAGAAACCTGTAAACTGACAATCTTGAGCATTGAAGTCCTAACATAAGTTTTTGTGCATATAACTTCTAACACATTAAAAACTGTCTTACAGCATTGCAAAAACACTGTATTTCATAAGGCATAAGCATCTATCAATTTGGCAAGATTTGCACTGAATATTGAATAAAGCAGCTTTCTCTCATAGAGAGACAAGCTTTTGAGCAGATTTGGGCTAGATTTCAGTTCATTTGAACAGAAGCACTATTTCAACATTACTGGTCTCAGAAACCTGTAAACTGACAATCTTGAGCATTGAAGTCCTAACATAAAGTTTTGTGCATATAACTTCTAACACATTAAAAACTGTCTTACAGCATTGCAAAATAATTCTATTTCATAAGACATAAGCACCTTTCAGTTTGGCTAGATTTGCACTGAATATTGAATGACGCAGCTTTCTCTCATAGAGAGACAAGCTTTTGAGCAGATTTGGGCTAGATTTCACTTCATTTGAACAGAAGCACTATTTCAACATTACTGGTCTCAGAAACCTGTAAACTGACAATCTTGAGCATTGAAGTCCTAACATAAGTTTTTGTGCATATAACTTCTAACACATTAAAAACTGTCTTACAGCATTTGCAAAAACATTGTATTTCATAAGGCATAAGCATCTTTCAGTTTGGCAAGATTTGCACTAAATATTGTATAAAGCAGCTTTCTTTCATAGAGAGACAAGCTTTTGAGCAGATTTGGGCTAGATTTCACTTCATTTGAACAGGAGCACTATTTTAACATTACTGGTCTCAGAAACCTGTAAACTGACAATCTTGAGCATTGAAGTCCTAACATAAGTTTTTGTGCATATAACTTCTAACACATTAAAAACTGTCTTACAGCATTGCAAAAACATTGTATTTCATAAGGCATAAGCATCTTTCTGTTTGGCAAGATTTGCACTGAATATTGAATGAAGCAGCTTTCTCTCATAGAGAGACAAGCTTTTGAGCAGATTTGGGCTAGATTTCACTTAATTTCAACTGAAGCACTATTTTAACGTTACTGGTCTCAGAAACCTGTAAACTGACAATCTTGAGCATTGAAGTCCTAACACATGTTTTTGTGCATATAACTTCTAACACATTAAAAACTGTCTTACAGCATTGCAAAAACATTGTATTTCATAAGGCATAAGCATCTTTCAGTTTGGCAAGATTTGCACTGAATATTGAATGAAACAGCTTTCTCTCATAGAGAGACAAGCTTTTGAGCAGATTTAGGCTAGATTTCACTTCATTTGAACAGAAGCACTATTTCAACATTACTGGTCTCAGAAACCTGTAAACTGACAATCTTGAGCATTGAAGTCCTAACATAAGTTTTTGTGCATATAACTTCTAACACATTAAAAACTGTCTTACAGCATTGCAAAAACATTGTATTTCATAAGGCATAAGAATCTTTCAGTTTGGCAAGATTTGCACTGAACATTGAATGAAGCAGCTTTCTTTCATAGAGAGAAGCTTTTGAGCAGATTTGGGCTAGTTTTCACTTCATTTGAACAGAAGCACTATTTGAACATTACTGGTCTCAGAAACCTGTAAACTGACAATCTTGAGCATTGAAGTCCTAACATAAGTTTTTGTGCATATAACTTCTAACACATTAAAAACTGTCTTACAGCATTTGCAAAAACATTGTATTTCATAAGGCATAAGCACCTTTCAGTCTGGCAAGATTTGCACTGAATATTGAATGAAGCGGCTTTCTCTCATAGAGAAACAAGCTTTTGAGCAGATTTGGGCTAGATTTCACTTCATTTGAACAGAAGCACTATTTCAACATTACTGGTCTCAGAAACCGGTAAACTGACAATCTTGAGTATTGAAGTCCTAACATAAATTTTTGTGCATATAACTTCTAACACATTAAAAACTGTCTCACTGCATTGCAGAAATCATTTTATTTCATAAGACATAAGCATCTTTCAGTTTGGCAAGATTTGCACTTAACACTGAATGAAGCAGCTCTAACTCACAGAGAGAGAAGCTTTTGAGCAGATTTGGGCTAGATTTCACTTCATTTGAACAGAAGCACTATTTCAACATTACTGGTCTCAGAAACCTGTAAACTGACAATCTTGAGCATTGAAGTCCTAACATAAGTTTTTGTGCATATAACTTCTAACACATTAAAAACTGTCTTACAGCATTAGCAAAAACATTGTATTTCATAAGGCATAGGCATCTTTCAGTTTGGCAAGATTTGCACTGAATATTGAATGAAGCAGCTTTCTCTAATAGAGAGACAAGCTTTTGAGCAGATTTGGGCTAGATTTCTCTTCATTTGAACAGAAGCACTATTTCAACATTACTGGTCTCAGAAACCTGTAAACTGACAATCTTGAGCATTGGAGTCCTAACATAAGTTTTTGTGCATATAACTTCTAACACATTAAAAACTGTCTTACAGCATTTGCAAAAACATTGTATTTCATAAGGCATAAGCATCTTTCAGTTTGGCAAGATTTGCACTGAAAATTGAATGAAGCAGCTTTCTCTAATAGAGAGACAAGCTTTTGAGCAGATTTGGGCTAGATTTCACTTCATTTGAACAGAAGCACTATTTCAACATTACTGGTCTCAGAAACCTGTAAACTGACAATCTTGAGTATTGAAGTCCTAACATAAATTTTTGTGCATATAACTTCTAACACATTAAAAACTGTCTCACTGCATTGCAGAAATCATTTTATTTCATATGACATAAGCATCTATCAGTTTGGCAAGATTTGCACTTAACACTGAATGAAGCAGCTCTAACTCACAGAGAGAGAAGCTTTTGAGCAGATTTGGGCTAGATTTCACTTCATTTGAACAGAAGCACTATTTGAACATTACTGGTCTCAGGAACCTGTAAACTGACAATCTTGAGCATTGAAGTCCTAACATAAGTTTTTGTGCATATAACTTCTAACACATTAAAAACGGTCTTACAGCATTTGCAAAAACATTGTATTTCATAAGGCATAAGCATCTTTCAGTTTGGCAAGATTTGCACTGAATATTGAATGAAGCAGCTTTCTCTAATAGAGAGAAAAGCTTTTGAGCAGATTTGGGCTAGATTTCTCTTCATTTGAACAGAAGCACTATTTCAACATTACTGGTCTCAGAAACATGTAAACTGACAATCTTGAGCATTGAAGTCCGGACATAAGTTTTTGTGCATATAACTTCTAACATATTAAAAACTGTCTTACAGCATTGCAAAAACATTGTATTTCATAAGGCATAAGCATCTTTCAGTTTGGCAAGATTTGCACTGAATATTGAATAAAGCAGCTTTCTCTCATAGAGAGACAAGCTTTTGAGCAGATTTGGGCTAGATTTCACTTAATTTCAACAGATGCACTATTTTAACATTACTGGTCTCAGAAACCTGTAAACTGACAATCTTGAGCATTGAAGTCCTAACACATGTTTTTGTGCATATAACTTCTAACACATTAAAAACTGTCTTACAGCATTGCAAAAACATTGTATTTCATACGGCATAAGCATCTTTCAGTTTGGCAAGATTTGCACTGAATATTGAATGAAGCAGCTTTCTCTCATAGAGAGACAAGCTTTTGAGCAGATTTGGGCTAGATTTCACTTCATTTGAACAGAAGCACTATTTTAACATTACTGGTCTCAGAAACCTGTAAACTGACAATCTTGAGCATTGAAGTCCTAACATAAGTTTTTGTGCATATAACTTCTAACACATTAAAAACTGTCTTACAGCATTTGCAAAAACATTGTATTTCATAAGGCATAAGCACCTTTCAGTCTGGCAAGATTTGCACTGAATATTGAATGAAGCGGCTTTCTCTCATAGAGAAACAAGCTTTTGAGCAGATTTGGGCTAGATTTCACTTCATTTGAACAGAAGCACTATTTCAACATTACTGGTCTCAGAAACCTGTAAACTGACAATCTTGAGTATTGAAGTCCTAACATAAATTTTTGTGCATATAACTTCTAACACATTAAAAACTGTCTCACTGCATTGCAGAAATCATTTTATTTCATAAGACATAAGCATCTTTCAGTTTGGCAAGATTTGCACTTAACACTGAATGAAGCAGCTCTAACTCACAGAGAGAGAAGCTTTTGAGCAGATTTGGGCTAGATTTCACTTCATTTGAACAGAAGCACTATTTCAACATTACTGGTCTCAGAAACCTGTAAACTGACAATCTTGAGCATTGAAGTCCTAACATAAGTTTTTGTGCATATAACTTCTAACACATTAAAAACTGTCTTACAGCATTAGCAAAAACATTGTATTTCATAAGGCATAGGCATCTTTCAGTTTGGCAAGATTTGCACTGAATATTGAATGAAGCAGCTTTCTCTAATAGAGAGACAAGCTTTTGAGCAGATTTGGGCTAGATTTCTCTTCATTTGAACAGAAGCACTATTTCAACATTACTGGTCTCAGAAACCTGTAAACTGACAATCTTGAGCATTGGAGTCCTAACATAAGTTTTTGTGCATATAACTTCTAACACATTAAAAACTGTCTTACAGCATTTGCAAAAACATTGTATTTCATAAGGCATAAGCATCTTTCAGTTTGGCAAGATTTGCACTGAAAATTGAATGAAGCAGCTTTCTCTAATAGAGAGACAAGCTTTTGAGCAGATTTGGGCTAGATTTCACTTCATTTGAACAGAAGCACTATTTCAACATTACTGGTCTCAGAAACCTGTAAACTGACAATCTTGAGTATTGAAGTCCTAACATAAATTTTTGTGCATATAACTTCTAACACATTAAAAACTGTCTCACTGCATTGCAGAAATCATTTTATTTCATAAGACATAAGCATCTATCAGTTTGGCAAGATTTGCACTTAACACTGAATGAAGCAGCTCTAACTCACAGAGAGAGAAGCTTTTGAGCAGATTTGGGCTAGATTTCACTTCATTTGAACAGAAGCACTATTTGAACATTACTGGTCTCAGAAACCTGTAAACTGACAATCTTGAGCATTGAAGTCCTAACATAAGTTTTTGTGCATATAACTTCTAACACATTAAAAACTGTCTTACAGCATTTGCAAAAACATTGTATTTCATAAGGCATAAGCATCTTTCAGTTTGGCAAGATTTGCACTGAATATTGAATGAAGCAGCTTTCTCTAATAGAGAGAAAAGCTTTTGAGCAGATTTGGGCTAGATTTCTCTTCATTTGAACATTAGCACTATTTCAACATTACTGGTCTCAGGAACATGTAAACTGACAATCTTGAGCATTGAAGTCCGGACATAAGTTTTTGTGCATATAACTTCTAACATATTAAAAACTGTCTTACAGCATTGCAAAAACATTGTATTTCATAAGGCATAAGCATCTTTCAGTTTGGCAAGATTTGCACTGAATATTGAATAAAGCAGCTTTCTCTCATAGAGAGACAAGCTTTTGAGCAGATTTGGGCTAGATTTCACTTAATTTCAACAGATGCACTATTTTAACATTACTGGTCTCAGAAACCTGTAAACTGACAATCTTGAGCATTGAAGTCCTAACACATGTTTTTGTGCATATAACTTCTAACACATTAAAAACTGTCTTACAGCATTGCAAAAACATTGTATTTCATACGGCATAAGCATCTTTCAGTTTGGCAAGATTTGCACTGAATATTGAATGAAGCAGCTTTCTCTCATAGAGAGACAAGCTTTTGAGCAGATTTGGGCTAGATTTCACTTCATTTGAACAGAAGCACTATTTTAACATTACTGGTCTCAGAAACCTGTAAACTGACAATCTTGAGCATTGAAGTCCTAACATAAGTTTTTGTGCATATAACTTCTAACACATTAAAAACTGTCTTACAGCATTTGCAAAAACATTGTATTTCATAAGGCATAAGCACCTTTCAGTCTGGCAAGATTTGCACTGAATATTGAATGAAGCGGCTTTCTCTCATAGAGAAACAAGCTTTTGAGCAGATTTGGGCTAGATTTCACTTCATTTGAACAGAAGCACTATTTCAACATTACTGGTCTCAGAAACCTGTAAACTGACAATCTTGAGTATTGAAGTCCTAACATAAATTTTTGTGCATATAACTTCTAACACATTAAAAACTGTCTCACTGCATTGCAGAAATCATTTTATTTCATAAGACATAAGCATCTTTCAGTTTGGCAAGATTTGCACTTAACACTGAATGAAGCAGCTCTAACTCACAGAGAGAGAAGCTTTTGAGCAGATTTGGGCTAGATTTCACTTCATTTGAACAGAAGCACTATTTCAACATTACTGGTCTCAGAAACCTGTAAACTGACAATCTTGAGCATTGAAGTCCTAACATAAGTTTTTGTGCATATAACTTCTAACACATTAAAAACTGTCTTACAGCATTAGCAAAAACATTGTATTTCATAAGGCATAGGCATCTTTCAGTTTGGCAAGATTTGCACTGAATATTGAATGAAGCAGCTTTCTCTAATAGAGAGACAAGCTTTTGAGCAGATTTGGGCTAGATTTCTCTTCATTTGAACAGAAGCACTATTTCAACATTACTGGTCTCAGAAACCTGTAAACTGACAATCTTGAGCATTGGAGTCCTAACATAAGTTTTTGTGCATATAACTTCTAACACATTAAAAACTGTCTTACAGCATTTGCAAAAACATTGTATTTCATAAGGCATAAGCATCTTTCAGTTTGGCAAGATTTGCACTGAAAATTGAATGAAGCAGCTTTCTCTAATAGAGAGACAAGCTTTTGAGCAGATTTGGGCTAGATTTCACTTCATTTGAACAGAAGCACTATTTCAACATTACTGGTCTCAGAAACCTGTAAACTGACAATCTTGAGTATTGAAGTCCTAACATAAATTTTTGTGCATATAACTTCTAACACATTAAAAACTGTCTCACTGCATTGCAGAAATCATTTTATTTCATAAGACATAAGCATCTATCAGTTTGGCAAGATTTGCACTTAACACTGAATGAAGCAGCTCTAACTCACAGAGAGAGAAGCTTTTGAGCAGATTTGGGCTAGATTTCACTTCATTTGAACAGAAGCACTATTTGAACATTACTGGTCTCAGAAACCTGTAAACTGACAATCTTGAGCATTGAAGTCCTAACATAAGTTTTTGTGCATATAACTTCTAACACATTAAAAACTGTCTTACAGCATTTGCAAAAACATTGTATTTCATAAGGCATAAGCATCTTTCAGTTTGGCAAGATTTGCACTGAATATTGAATGAAGCAGCTTTCTCTAATAGAGAGAAAAGCTTTTGAGCAGATTTGGGCTAGATTTCTCTTCATTTGAACAGAAGCACTATTTCAACATTACTGGTCTCAGAAACATGTAAACTGACAATCTTGAGCATTGAAGTCCGGACATAAGTTTTTGTGCATATAACTTCTAACATATTAAAAACTGTCTTACAGCATTGCAAAAACATTGTATTTCATAAGGCATAAGCATCTTTCAGTTTGGCAAGATTTGCACTGAATATTGAATAAAGCAGCTTTCTCTCATAGAGAGACAAGCTTTTGAGCAGATTTGGGCTAGATTTCACTTAATTTCAACAGATGCACTATTTTAACATTACTGGTCTCAGAAACCTGTAAACTGACAATCTTGAGCATTGAAGTCCTAACACATGTTTTTGTGCATATAACTTCTAACACATTAAAAACTGTCTTACAGCATTGCAAAAACATTGTATTTCATACGGCATAAGCATCTTTCAGTTTGGCAAGATTTGCACTGAATATTGAATGAAGCAGCTTTCTCTCATAGAGAGACAAGCTTTTGAGCAGATTTGGGCTAGATTTCACTTCATTTGAACAGAAGCACTATTTTAACATTACTGGTCTCAGAAACCTGTAAACTGACAATCTTGAGCATTGAAGTCCTAACATAAGTTTTTGTGCATATAACTTCTAACACATTAAAAACTGTCTTACAGCATTGCAAAAACATTGTATTTCATAAGGCATAAGCATCTTTCAGTTTGGCAAGATTTGCACTGAATATTGAATGAAGCAGCTTTCTCTCATAGAGAGACAAGCTTTTGAGCAGATTTAGGCTAGATTTCACTTCATTTGAACAGAAGCACTATTTTAACATTACTGGTCTCAGAAACCTGTAAACTGACAATCTTGAGCATTGAAGTCCTAACATAAGTTTTTGTGCATATAACTTCTAACACATTAAAAACTGTCTCACTGCATTGCAGAAATCATTTTATTTCATAAGACATAAGCATCTTTCAGTATGGCAAGATTTGCATTGAACACTGAATGAAGCAGCTCTAACTCACAGAGAGAGAAGCTTTTGAGCAGATTTGGGCTAGTTTTCACTTCATTTGAACAGAAGCACTATTTGAACATTACTGGTCTCAGAAAACCTGGAAACTGAAAATCTTGAGCATTGAAGTCCTAACATAAGGTTTTGTGCATATAACTTCTAACACATTAAAAACTGTCTTACAGCATTTGCAAAAACATTGTATTTCATAAGGCATAAGCATCTTTCAGTTTGGCAAGATTTGCACTGAATATTGAATGAAGCAGCTTTCTCTCATAGAGAGACATGCTTTTGAGCAGATTTGGGCTAGATTTCACTTAATTTCAACTGAAGCACTATTTTAACATTACTGGTCTCAGAATCCTGTAAACTGACAATCTTGAGCATTGAAGTCCTAACACATGTTTTTGTGCATATAACTTCTAACACATTAAAAACTGTCTTACAGCATTGCAAAAACATTGTATTTCATAAGACATAAGCATCTTTCAGTTTGGCAAGATTTGCACTGAATATTGAATGAAGCAGCTTTCTCTCATAGAGAGACAAGGTTTTGAGCAGATTTAGGCTAGATTTCACTTCATTTGAACAGAAGCACTATTTCAACATTACTGGTCTCAGAAACCTGGAAACTGACAATCTTGAGCATTGAAGTCCTAACATAAGGTTTTGTGCATATAACTTCTAACACATTAAAAACTGTCTTACAGCATTTGCAAAAACATTGTATTTCATAAGGCATAAGCATCTTTCAGTTTGGCAAGATTTGCACTGAATATTGAATGAAGCAGCTTTCTGTCATAGAGAGACAAGCTTTTGAGCAGATTTGGGCTAGATTTTACTTCATTTGAACAGAAGCACTATTTTAACATTACTGGTCTCAGAAACCTGTAAACTGACAATCTTGAGCATTTAAGTCCTAACATAAGTTTTTGTGCATATAACTTCTAACACATTAAAAACTGTCTCACTGCATTGCAGAAATCATTTTATTTCATAAGACATAAGCATCTTTCAGTATGGCAAGATTTGCATTGAACACTGAATGAAGCAGCTCTAACTCACAGAGAGAGAAGCTTTTGAGCAGATTTGGGCTAGATTTCACTTCATTTGAACAGAAGCACTATTTGAACATTACTGGTCTCAGAAACCTGTAAACTGACAATCTTGAGCATTGAAGTCCTAACATAAGTTTTTGTGCATATAACTTCTAACACATTAAAAACTGTCTTACAGCATTTGCAAAAACATTGTATTTCATAAGGCATAAGCATCTTTCAGTTTGGCAAGATTTGCACTGAATATTGAATGAAGCAGCTTTCTCTAATAGAGAGACAAGCTTTTGAGCAGATTTGGGCTAGATTTCTCTTCATTTGAACAGAAGCACTATTTCAACATTACTGGTCTCAGAAACCTGTAAACTGACAATCTTGAGCATTGAAGTCCTAACATAAAGTTTTGTGCATATAACTTCTAACACATTAAAAACTGTCTTACAGCATTGCAAAATAATTGTATTTCATAAGACATAAGCATCTTTCAGTTTGGCAAGATTTGCACTGAATATTGAATAAAGCAGCTTTCTCTCATAGAGAGACAAGCTTTTGAGCAGATTTGGGCTAGATTTCACTTCATTTGAACAGAAGCACTATTTGAACATTACTGGTCTCAGAAACCTGTAAACTGACAATCTTGAGCATTGAAGTCCTAACACATGTTTTTGTGCATATAACTTCTAACACATTAAAAACTGTCTTACAGCATTGCAAAAACATTGTATTTCATAAGGCATAAGCATCTTTCAGTTTGGCAAGATTTGCACTGAATATTGAATGAAGCAGCTTTCTCTCATAGAGAGACAAGCTTTTGAGCAGATTTGGGCTAGATTTCACTTCATTTGAACAGAAGCACTATTTTAACATTACTGGTCTCAGAAACCTGTAAACTGACAATCTTGAGCATTGAAGTCCTAACATAAGTTTTTGTGCATATAACTTCTAACACATTAAAAACTGTCTTACAGCATTTGCAAAAACATTGTATTTCATAAGGCATAAGCATCTTTCAGTTTGGCAAGATTTGCACTGAATATTGAATGAAGCAGCTTTCTCTCATAGAGAGACAAGCATTTGAGCAGATTTGGGCTAGATTTCACTTAATTTCAACAGATGCACTATTTTAACATTACTGGTCTCAGAAACCTGTAAACTGACAATCTTGAGCATTGAAGTCCTAACACATGTTTTTGTGCATATAACTTCTAACACATTAAAAACTGTCTTACAGCATTGCAAAAACATTGTATTTCATAAGGCATAAGCATCTTTCAGTTTGGCAAGATTTGCACTGAATATTGAATGAAACAGCTTTCTCTCATAGAGAGACAAGCTTTTGAGCAGATTTGGGCTAGATTTCACTTCATTTTGAACAGAAGCACTATTTTAACATTACTGGTCTCAGAAACCTGTAAACTGACAATCTTGAGCATTGAAGTCCTAACATAAGTTTTTGTGCATATAACTTCTAACACATTAAAAACTGTCATACAGCATTGCAAAAACATTGTATTTCATAAGGCATAAGAATCTTTCAGTTTGGCAAGATTTGCACTGAACATTGAATGAAGCAGCTTTCTTTCATAGAGAGACAAGCTTTTGAGCAGATTTGGGCTAGATTTCACTACATTTGAACAGGAGCACTATTTTAACATTACTGGTCTCAGAAACCTGTAAACTGACAATCTTGAGCATTGAAGTCCTAACATAAGGTTTTGTGCATATAACTTCTAACACATTAAAAACTGTCTTACAGCATTTGCAAAAACATTGTATTTCATAAGAAATAAGCATCTTTCAGTTTGGCAAGATTTGCACTGAATATTGAATGAAGCAGCTTTCTCTCATAGAGAGACAAGCTTTTGAGCAGATTTGGGCTAGATTTCACTTCATTTGAACAGAAGCACTATTTTAACATTACTGGTCTCAGAAACCTGTAAACTGACAATCTTGAGCATTTAAGTCCTAACATAAGTTTTTGTGCATATAACTTCTAACACATTAAAAACTGTCTCACTGCATTGCAGAAATCATTTTATTTCATAAGACATAAGCATCATTCAGTATGGCAAGATTTGCATTGAACACTGAATGAAGCAGCTCTAACTCACAGAGAGAGAAGCTTTTGAGCAGATTTGGGCTAGTTTTCACTTCATTTGAACAGAAGCACTATTTGAACATTACTGGTCTCAGAAACCTGTAAACTGACAATCTTGAGCATTGAAGTCCTAACATAAGTTTTTGTGCATATAACTTCTAACACATTAAAAACTGTCTTACAGCATTTGCAAAAACATTGTATTTCATAAGGCATAAGCACCTTTCAGTCTGGCAAGATTTGCACTGAATATTGAATGAAGCGGCTTTCTCTCATAGAGAAACAAGCTTTTGAGCAGATTTGGGCTAGATTTCACTTCATTTGAACAGAAGCACTATTTCAACATTACTGGTCTCAGAAACCTGTAAACTGACAATCTTGAGTATTGAAGTCCTAACATAAATTTTTGTGCATATAACTTCTAACACATTAAAAACTGTCTCACTGCATTGCAGAAATCGTTTTATTTCATAAGACATAAGCATCTTTCAGTTTGGCAAGATTTGCACTTAACACTGAATGAAGCAGCTCTAACTCACAGAGAGAGAAGCTTTTGAGCAGATTTGGGCTAGATTTCACTTCATTTGAACAGAAGCACTATTTGAACATTACTGGTCTCAGAAACCTGTAAACTGACAATCTTGAGAATTGAAGTCCTAACATAAGTTTTTGTGCATATAACTTCTAACACATTAAAAACTGTCTTAAAGCATTAGCAAAAACATTGTATTTCATAAGGCATAAGCATCTTTCAGTTTGGCAAGATTTGCACTGAATATTGAATGAAGCAGCTTTCTCTAATAGAGAGACAAGCTTTTGAGCAGATTTGGGCTAGATTTCTCTTCATTTGAACAGAAGCACTATTTCAACATTACTGGTCTCAGAAACCTGTAAACTGACAATCTTGAGCATTGGAGTCCTAACATAAGTTTTTGTGCATATAACTTCTAACACATTAAAAACTGTCTTACAGCATTTGCAAAAACATTGTATTTCATAAGGCATAAGCATCTTTCAGTTTGGCAAGATTTGCACTGAAAATTGAATGAAGCAGCTTTCTCTAATAGAGAGACAAGCTTTTGAGCAGATTTGGGCTAGATTTCACTTCATTTGAACAGAAGCACTATTTCAACATTACTGGTCTCAGAAACCTGTAAACTGACAATCTTGAGTATTGAAGTCCTAACATAAATTTTTGTGCATATAACTTCTAACACATTAAAAACTGTCTCACTGCATTGCAGAAATCATTTTATTTCATAAGACATAAGCATCTATCAGTTTGGCAAGATTTGCACTTAACACTGAATGAAGCAGCTCTAACTCACAGAGAGAGAAGCTTTTGAGCAGATTTGGGCTAGATTTCACTTCATTTGAACAGAAGCACTATTTGAACATTACTGGTCTCAGAAACCTGTAAACTGACAATCTTGAGCATTGAAGTCCTAACATAAGTTTTTGTGCATATAACTTCTAACACATTAAAAACTGTCTTACAGCATTTGCAAAAACATTGTATTTCATAAGGCATAAGCATCTTTCAGTTTGGCAAGATTTGCACTGAATATTGAATGAAGCAGCTTTCTCTAATAGAGAGAAAAGCTTTTGAGCAGATTTGGGCTAGATTTCTCTTCATTTGAACAGAAGCACTATTTCAACATTACTAGTCTCAGAAACATGTAAACTGACAGTCTTGAGCATTGAAGTCCGGACATAAGTTTTTGTGCATATAACTTCTAACATATTAAAAACTGTCTTACAGCATTGCAAAAACATTGTATTTCATAAGGCATAAGCATCTTTCAGTTTGGCAAGATTTGCACTGAATATTGAATAAAGCAGCTTTCTCTCATAGAGAGACAAGCTTTTGAGCAGATTTGGGCTAGATTTCACTTAATTTCAACAGATGCACTATTTTAACATTACTGGTCTCAGAAACCTGTAAACTGACAATCTTGAGCATTGAAGTCCTAACACATGTTTTTGTGCATATAACTTCTAACACATTAAAAACTGTCTTACAGCATTGCAAAAACATTGTATTTCATACGGCATAAGCATCTTTCAGTTTGGCAAGATTTGCACTGAATATTGAATGAAGCAGCTTTCTCTCATAGAGAGACAAGCTTTTGAGCAGATTTGGGCTAGATTTCACTTCATTTGAACAGAAGCACTATTTTAACATTACTGGTCTCAGAAACCTGTAAACTGACAATCTTGAGCATTGAAGTCCTAACATAAGTTTTTGTGCATATAACTTCTAACACATTAAAAACTGTCTTACAGCATTGCAAAAACATTGTATTTCATAAGGCATAAGCATCTTTCAGTTTGGCAAGATTTGCACTGAATATTGAATGAAGCAGCTTTCTCTCATAGAGAGACAAGCTTTTGAGCAGATTTAGGCTAGATTTCACTTCATTTGAACAGAAGCACTATTTTAACATTACTGGTCTCAGAAACCTGTAAACTGACAATCTTGAGCATTTAAGTCCTAACATAAGTTTTTGTGCATATAACTTCTAACACATTAAAAACTGTCTCACTGCATTGCAGAAATCATTTTATTTCATAAGACATAAGCATCTTTCAGTATGGCAAGATTTGCATTGAACACTGAATGAAGCAGCTCTAACTCACAGAGAGAGAAGCTTTTGAGCAGATTTGGGCTAGATTTCACTTCATTTGAACAGAAGCACTATTTGAACATTACTGGTCTCAGAAACCTGTAAACTGACAATCTTGAGCATTGAAGTCCTAACATAAGTTTTTGTGCATATAACTTCTAACACATTAAAAACTGTCTTACAGCATTTGCAAAAACATTGTATTTCATAAGGCATAAGCATCTTTCAGTTTGGCAAGATTTGCACTGAATATTGAATGAAGCAGCTTTCTCTAATAGAGAGACAAGCTTTTGAGCAGATTTGGGCTAGATTTCTCTTCATTTGAACAGAAGCACTATTTCAACATTACTGGTCTCAGAAACCTGTAAACTGACAATCTTGAGCATTGAAGTCCTAACATAAGTTTTTGTGCATATAACTTCTAACACATTAAAAACTGTCTTACAGCATTGCAAAAACATTGTATTTCATAAGGCATAAGCATCTATCAGTTTGGCAAGATTTGCACTGAATATTGAATAAAGCAGCTTTCTCTCATAGAGAGACAAGCTTTTGAGCAGATTTGGGCTAGATTTCAGTTCATTTGAACAGAAGCACTATTTCAACATTACTGGTCTCAGAAACCTGTAAACTGACAATCTTGAGCATTGAAGTCCTAACATAAAGTTTTGTGCATATAACTTCTAACACATTAAAAACTGTCTTACAGCATTGCAAAATAATTTTATTTCATAAGACATAAGCATCTTTCAGTTTGGCAAGATTTGCACTGAATATTGAATAAAGCAGCTTTCTCTCATAGAGAGACAAGCTTTTGAGCAGATTTGGGCTAGATTTCACTTAATTTCAACAGATGCACTATTTTAACATTACTGGTCTCAGAAACCTGTAAACTGACAATCTTGAGCATTGAAGTCCTAACACATGTTTTTGTGCATATAACTTCTAACACATTAAAAACTGTCTTACAGCATTGCAAAAACATTGTATTTCATACGGCATAAGCATCTTTCAGTTTGGCAAGATTTGCACTGAATATTGAATGAAGCAGCTTTCTCTCATAGAGAGACAAGCTTTTGAGCAGATTTGGGCTAGATTTCACTTCATTTGAACAGAAGCACTATTTTAACATTACTGGTCTCAGAAACCTGTAAACTGACAATCTTGAGCATTGAAGTCCTAACATAAGTTTTTGTGCATATAACTTCTAACACATTAAAAACTGTCTTACAGCATTTGCAAAAACATTGTATTTCATAAGGCATAAGCATCTTTCAGTTTGGCAAGATTTGCACTGAATATTGAATGAAGCAGCTTTCTCTCATAGAGAGACAAGCATTTGAGCAGATTTGGGCTAGATTTCACTTAATTTCAACAGATGCACTATTTTAACATTACTGGTCTCAGAAACCTGTAAACTGACAATCTTGAGCATTGAAGTCCTAACACATGTTTTTGTGCTTATAACTTCTAACACATTAAAAACTGTCTTACAGCATTGCAAAAACATTGTATTTCATAAGGCATAAGCATCTTTCAGTTTGGCAAGATTTGCACTGAATATTGAATGAAACAGCTTTCTCTCATAGAGAGACAAGCTTTTGAGCAGATTTGGGCTAGATTTCACTTCATTTTGAACAGAAGCACTATTTTAACATTACTGGTCTCAGAAACCTGTAAACTGACAATCTTGAGCATTGAAGTCCTAACACATGTTTTTGTGCATATAACTTCTAACACATTAAAAACTGTCTTACAGCATTGCAAAAACATTGTATTTCATAAGGCATAAGCATCTTTCAGTTTGGCAAGATTTGCACTGAATATTGAATGAAGCAGCTTTCTCTCATAGAGAGACAAGCTTTTGAGCAGATTTGGGCTAGATTTCACTTCATTTGAACAGAAGCACTATTTTAACATTACTGGTCTCAGAAACCTGTAAACTGACAATCTTGAGCATTGAAGTCCTAACATAAGTTTTTGTGCATATAACTTCTAACACATTAAAAACTGTCTTACAGCATTGCAAAAACATTGTATTTCATAAGGCATAAGCATCTTTCAGTTTGGCAAGATTTGCACTGAATATTGAATGAAGCAGCTTTCTCTCATAGAGAGACAAGCTTTTGAGCAGATTTAGGCTAGATTTCACTTCATTTGAACAGAAGCACTATTTCAACATTACTGGTCTCAGAAACCTGTTAACTGACAATCTTGAGCATTGAAGTCCTAACATAAGGTTTTGTGCATATAACTTCTAACACATTAAGAACTGTCTTACAGCATTTGCAAAAACATTGTATTTCATAAGGCATAAGCATCTTTCAGTTTGGCAAGATTTGCACTGAATATTGAATGAAGCAGCTTTCTCTCATAGAGAGACAAGCTTTTGAGCAGATTTGGGCTAGATTTCACTTCATTTGAACAGAAGCACTATTTCAACATTACTGGTCTCAGAAACCTGCAAACTGACAATCTTGAGCATTGAAGTCCTAACATAAGTTTTTGTGCATATAACTTCTAACACATTAAAAACTGTCTTACAGCATTGCAAAAACATTGTATTTCATAAGGCATAAGAATCTTTCAGTTTGGCAAGATTTGCACTGAATATTGAATGAAGCAGCTTTCTTTCATAGAGAGACAAGCTTTTGAGCAGATTTAGGCTAGATTTCACTTCATTTGAACAGAAGCACTATTTCAACATTACTGGTCTCAGAAACCTGTTAACTGACAATCTTGAGCATTGAAGTCCTAACATAAGGTTTTGTGCATATAACTTCTAACACATTAAAAACTGTCTTACAGCATTTGCAAAAACATTGTATTTCATTAGGCATAAGCATCTTTCAGTTTGGCAAGATTTGCACTGAATATTGAATGAAGCAGCTTTCTCTCATAGAGAGACAAGCATTTGAGCAGATTTGGGCTAGATTTCACTTCATTTGAACAGAAGCACTATTTCAACATTACTGGTCTCAGAAACCTGTAAACTGACAATCTTGAGCATTGAAGTCCTAACATAAGTTTTTGTGCATATAACTTCTAACACATTAAAAACTGTCTTAAAGCATTGCAAAAACATTGTATTTCATAAAGCATAAGCATCTTTCAGTTTGGCAAGATTTGCACTGAATATTGAATGAAGCAGCTTTCTCTAATAGAGAGACAAGCTTTTGAGCAGATTTGGGCTAGATTTCTCTTCATTTGAACAGAAGCACTATTTCAACATTACTGGTCTCAGAAACCTGTAAACTGACAATCTTGAGCATTGAAGTCCTAACATAAGTTTTTGTGCATATAACTTCTAACACATTAAAAACTGTCTCACTGCATTGCAGAAATAATTTTATTTCATAAGACATAAGCATCTTTCAGTTTGGCAAGATTTGCATTGAACACTGAATGAAGCAGCTCTAACTCACAGAGAGAGAAGCTTTTGAGCAGATTTGGGCTAGATTTCACTTCATCTGAACAGAAGCACTATTTGAACATTACTGGTCTCAGAAACCTGTAAACTGACAATCTTGAGCATTGAAGTCCTAACATAAGATTTTGTGCATATAACTTCTAACACATTAAAAACTGTCTTACAGCATTTGCAAAAACATTGTATTTCATAAGGCATAAGCACCTTTCAGTCTGGCAAGATTTGCACTGAATATTGAATGAAGCGGCTTTCTCTCATAGAGAAACAAGCTTTTGAGCAGATTTGGGTTAGATTTCACTTCATTTGAACAGAAGCACTATTTCAACATTACTGGTCTCAGAAACCTGTAAACTGACAATCTTGAGTATTGAAGTCCTAACATAAATTTTTGTGCATATAACTTCTAACACATTAAAAACTGTCTCACTGCATAGCAGAAATCATTTTATTTCATAAGACATAAGCATCTTTCAGTTTGGCAAGATTTGCACTTAACACTGAATGAAGCAGCTCTAACTCACAGAGAGAGAAGCTTTTGAGCAGATTTGGGCTAGATTTCACTTCATTTGAACAGAAGCACTATTTGAACATTACTGGTCTCAGAAACCTGTAAACTGACAATCTTGAGCATTGAAGTCCTAACATAAGTTTTTGTGCATATAACTTCTAACACATTAAAAACTGTCTTACAGCATTTGCAGAAACATTGTATTTCATAAGGCATAAGCATCTTTCAGTTTGGCAAGATTTGCACTGAATATTGAATGAAGCAGCTTTCTCTAATAGAGAGACAAGCTTTTGAGCAGATTTAGGCTAGATTTCACTTCATTTGAACAGAAGCACTATTTCAACAATACTGGTCTCAGAAACCTGTAAACTGACAATCTTGAGCATTGAAGTCCTAACATAAGGTTTTGTGCATATAACCTTTAACACATTAAAAACTGTCTTACAGCATTTGCAAAAACATTGTATTTCATAAGGCATAAGCATCTTTCAGTTTGGCAAGATTTGCACTGAATATTGAATGAAGCAGCTTTCTCTCATAGAGAGACAAGCATTTGAGCAGATTTGGGCTAGATTTCACTTAATTTCAACAGATGCACTATTTTAACATTACTGGTCTCAGAAACCTGTAAACTGACAATCTTGAGCATTGAAGTCCTAACACATGTTTTTGTGCATATAACTTCTAACACATTAAAAACTGTCTTAAAGCATTGCAAAAACATTGTATTTCATAAGGCATAAGCATCTTTCAGTTTGGCAAGATTTGCACTGAATATTGAATGAAGCAGCTTTCTCTAATAGAGAGACAAGCTTTTGAGCAGATTTGGGCTAGATTTCTCTTCATTTGAACAGAAGCACTATTTCAACATTACTGGTCTCAGAAACCTGTAAACTGACAATCTTGAGCATTGAAGTCCTAACATAAGTTTTTGTGCATATAACTTCTAACACATTAAAAACTGTCTTACAGCATTGCAAAAACATTGTATTTCATAAGGCATAAGCATCTTTCAGTTTGGCAAGATGTGCACTGAATATTGAATGAAGCAGCTTTCTCTCATAGAGAGACAAGCTTTTGAGCAGATTTAGGCTAGATTTCACTTCATTTGAACAGAAGCACTATTTCAACATTACTGGTCTCAGAAACCTGTAAACTGACAATCTTGAGCATTGAAGTCCTAACATAAGGTTTTGTGCATATAACCTTTAACACATTAAAAACTGTCTTACAGCATTTGCAAAAACATTGTATTTCATAAGGCATAAGCACCTTTCAGTCTGGCAAGATTTGCACTGAATATTGAATGAAGCGGCTTTCTCTCATAGAGAAACAAGCTTTTGAGCAGATTTGGGTTAGATTTCACTTCATTTGAACAGAAGCACTATTTCAACATTACTGGTCTCAGAAACCTGTAAACTGACAATCTTGAGTATTGAAGTCCTAACATAAATTTTTGTGCATATAACTTCTAACACATTAAAAACTGTCTCACTGCATAGCAGAAATCATTTTATTTCATAAGACATAAGCATCTTTCAGTTTGGCAAGATTTGCACTTAACACTGAATGAAGCAGCTCTAACTCACAGAGAGAGAAGCTTTTGAGCAGATTTGGGCTAGATTTCACTTCATTTGAACAGAAGCACTATTTGAACATTACTGGTCTCAGAAACCTGTAAACTGACAATCTTGAGCATTGAAGTCCTAACATAAGTTTTTGTGCATATAACTTCTAACACATTAAAAACTGTCTTACAGCATTTGCAGAAACATTGTATTTCATAAGGCATAAGCATCTTTCAGTTTGGCAAGATTTGCACTGAATATTGAATGAAGCAGCTTTCTCTAATAGAGAGACAAGCTTTTGAGCAGATTTGGGCTAGATTTCACTTCATTTGAACAGAAGCACTATTTGAACATTACTGGTCTCAGAAACCTGTAAACTGACAATCTTGAGCATTGAAGTCCTAACATAAGTTTTTGTGCATATAACTTCTAACACATTAAAAACTGTCTTACAGCATTTGCAAAAACATTGTATTTCATAAGGCATAAGCACCTTTCAGTCTGGCAAGATTTGCACTGAATATTGAATGAAGCGGCTTTCTCTCATAGAGAAACAAGCTTTTGAACAGATTTGGGCTAGATTTCACTTCATTTGAACAGAAGCACTATTTCAACATTACTGGTCTCAGAAACCTGTAAACTGACAATCTTGAGCATTGAAGTCCTAACACATGTTTTTGTGCATATAACTTCTAACACATTAAAAACTGTCTTACAGCATTGTAAAAACATTGTATTTCATAAGGCATAAGCATCTTTCAGTTTGGCAAGATTTGCACTGAATATTGAATGAAGCAGCTTTCTCTCATAGAGAGACAAGCTTTTGAGCAGATTTGGGCTAGATTTCACTTCATTTGAACAGAAGCACTATTTTAACATTACTGGTCTCAGAAACCTGTAAACTGACAATCTTGAGCATTGAAGTCCTAACATAAGTTTTTGTGCATATAACTTCTAACACATTAAAAACTGTCTTACAGCATTGCAAAAACATTGTATTTCATAAGGCATAAGCATCTTTCAGTTTGGCAAGATTTGCACTGAATATTGAATGAAGCAGCTTTCTCTCATAGAGAGACAAGCTTTTGAGCAGATTTAGGCTAGATTTCACTTCATTTGAACAGAAGCACTATTTCAACATTACTGGTCTCAGAAACCTGTTAACTGACAATCTTGAGCATTGAAGTCCTAACATAAGGTTTTGTGCATATAACTTCTAACACATTAAAAACTGTCTTACAGCATTTGCAAAAACATTGTATTTCATAAGGCATAAGCATCTTTCAGTTTGGCAAGATTTGCACTGAATATTGAATGAAGCAGCTTTCTCTCATAGAGAGACAAGCTTTTGAGCAGATTTGGGCTAGATTTCACTTCATTTGAACAGAAGCACTATTTCAACATTACTGGTCTCAGAAACCTGCAAACTGACAATCTTGAGCATTGAAGTCCTAACATAAGTTTTTGTGCATATAACTTCTAACACATTAAAAACTGTCTTACAGCATTGCAAAAACATTGTATTTCATAAGGCATAAGAATCTTTCAGTTTGGCAAGATTTGCACTGAATATTGAATGAAGCAGCTTTCTTTCATAGAGAGACAAGCTTTTGAGCAGATTTAGGCTAGATTTCACTTCATTTGAACAGAAGCACTATTTCAACATTACTGGTCTCAGAAACCTGTTAACTGACAATCTTGAGCATTGAAGTCCTAACATAAGGTTTTGTGCATATAACTTCTAACACATTAAAAACTGTCTTACAGCATTTGCAAAAACATTGTATTTCATAAGGCATAAGCATCTTTCAGTTTGGCAAGATTTGCACTGAATATTGAATGAAGCAGCTTTCTCTCATAGAGAGACAAGCTTTTGAGCAGATTTGGGCTAGATTTCACTTCATTTGAACAGAAGCACTATTTCAACATTACTGGTCTCAGAAACCTGTAAACTGACAATCTTGAGCATTGAAGTCCTAACATAAGTTTTTGTGCATATAACTTCTAACACATTAAAAACTGTCTTAAAGCATTGCAAAAACATTGTATTTCATAAGGCATAAGAATCTTTCAGTTTGGCAAGATTTGCACTGAATATTGAATGAAGCAGCTTTCTTTCATAGAGAGACAAGCTTTTGAGCAGATTTGGGCTATATTTCACTTCATTTGAACAGGAGCACTATTTTAACATTACTGGTCTCAGAAACCTGTAAACTGACAATCTTGAGCATTGAAGTCCTAACATAAGTTTTTGTGCATATAACTTCTAACACATTAAAAACTGTCTTACAGCATTGCAAAAACATTGTATTTCATAAGGCATAAGCATCTTTCAGTTTGGCAAGATTTGCACTGAATATTGAATGAAGCAGCTTTCTCTCATAGAGAGACAAGCTTTTGAGCAGATTTAGGCTAGATTTCACTTCATTTGAACAGAAACACTATTTTAACATTACTGGTCTCAGAAACCTGTAAACTGACAATCTTGAGCATTGAAGTCCTAACATAAGTTTTTGTGCATATAACTTCTAACACATTAAAAACTGTCTTACAGCATTGCAAAAACATTGTATTTCATAAGGCATAAGCATCTTTCAGTTTGGCAAGATTTGCACTGAATATTGAATGAAGCAGCTTTCTCTAATAGAGTGACAAGCTTTTGAGCAGATTTGGGCTAGATTTCTCTTCATTTGAACAGAAGCACTATTTCAACATTACTGGTCTCAGAAACCTGTAAACTGACAATCTTGAGCATTGAAGTCCTAACATAAGTTTTTGTGCATATAACTTCTAACACATTAAAAACTGTCTTACAGCATTGCAAAAACATTGTATTTCATAAGGCATAAGCATCTATCAGTTTGGCAAGATTTGCACTGAATATTGAATGAAGCAGCCTTCTCTCTTAGAGAGACAAGCTTTTGAGCAGATTTGGGCTAGATTTCAGTTCATTTGAACAGAAGGACTATTTTAACATTACTGGTCTCAGAAACCTGTAAACTGACAATCTTGAGCATTGGAAGTCCTAACATAAGTTTTTGTGCATATAACTTCTAACACATTAAAAACTGTCTCACTGCATTGCAGAAATCATTTTATTTCATAAGACATAAGCATCTTTCAGTTTGGCAAGATTTGCATTGAACACTGAATGAAGCAGCTCTAACTCACAGAGAGAGAAGCTTTTGAGCAGATTTGGGCTAGATTTCACTTCATCTGAACAGAAGCACTATTTGAACATTACTGGTCTCAGAAACCTGTAAACTGACAATCTTGAGCATTGAAGTCCTAACATAAGATTTTGTGCATATAACTTCTAACACATTAAAAACTGTCTTACAGCATTTGCAAAAACATTGTATTTCATAAGGCATAAGCACCTTTCAGTCTGGCAAGATTTGCACTGAATATTGAATGAAGCGGCTTTCTCTCATAGAGAAACAAGCTTTTGAGCAGATTTGGGTTAGATTTCACTTCATTTGAACAGAAGCACTATTTCAACATTACTGGTCTCAGAAACCTGTAAACTGACAATCTTGAGTATTGAAGTCCTAACATAAATTTTTGTGCATATAACTTCTAACACATTAAAAACTGTCTCACTGCATAGCAGAAATCATTTTATTTCATAAGACATAAGCATCTTTCAGTTTGGCAAGATTTGCACTTAACACTGAATGAAGCAGCTCTAACTCACAGAGAGAGAAGCTTTTGAGCAGATTTGGGCTAGATTTCACTTCATTTGAACAGAAGCACTATTTGAACATTACTGGTCTCAGAAACCTGTAAACTGACAATCTTGAGCATTGAAGTCCTAACATAAGTTTTTGTGCATATAACTTCTAACACATTAAAAACTGTCTTACAGCATTTGCAGAAACATTGTATTTCATAAGGCATAAGCATCTTTCAGTTTGGCAAGATTTGCACTGAATATTGAATGAAGCAGCTTTCTCTAATAGAGAGACAAGCTTTTGAGCAGATTTGGGCTAGATTTCACTTCATTTGAACAGAAGCACTATTTGAACATTACTGGTCTCAGAAACCTGTAAACTGACAATCTTGAGCATTGAAGTCCTAACATAAGTTTTTGTGCATATAACTTCTAACACATTAAAAACTGTCTTACAGCATTTGCAAAAACATTGTATTTCATAAGGCATAAGCACCTTTCAGTCTGGCAAGATTTGCACTGAATATTGAATGAAGCGGCTTTCTCTCATAGAGAAACAAGCTTTTGAGCAGATTTGGGCTAGATTTCACTTCATTTGAACAGAAGCACTATTTCAACATTACTGGTCTCAGAAACCTGTAAACTGACAATCTTGAGCATTGAAGTCCTAACACATGTTTTTGTGCATATAACTTCTAACACATTAAAAACTGTCTTACAGCATTGCAAAAACATTGTATTTCATAAGGCATAAGCATCTTTCAGTTTGGCAAGATTTGCACTGAATATTGAATGAAGCAGCTTTCTCTCATAGAGAGACAAGCTTTTGAGCAGATTTGGGCTAGATTTCACTTCATTTGAACAGAAGCACTATTTTAACATTACTGGTCTCAGAAACCTGTAAACTGACAATCTTGAGCATTGAAGTCCTAACATAAGTTTTTGTGCATATAACTTCTAACACATTAAAAACTGTCTTACAGCATTTGCAAAAACATTGTATTTCATAAGGCATAAGCATCTTTCAGTTTGGCAAGATTTGCACTGAAAATTGAATGAAGCAGCTTTCTCTAATAGAGAGACAAGCTTTTGAGCAGATTTGGGCTAGATTTTACTTCATTTGAACAGAAGCACTATTTCAACATTACTGGTCTCAGAAACCTGTAAACTGACAATCTTGAGTATTGAAGTCCTAACATAAATTTTTGTGCATATAACTTCTAACACATTAAAAACTGTCTCACTGCATTGCAGAAATCATTTTATTTCATAAGACATAAGCATCTATCAGTTTGGCAAGATTTGCACTTAACACTGAATGAAGCAGCTCTAACTCACAGAGAGAGAAGCTTTTGAGCAGATTTGGGCTAGATTTCACTTCATCTGAACAGAAGCACTATTTGAACATTACTGGTCTCAGAAACCTGTAAACTGACAATCTTGAGCATTGAAGTCCTAACATAAGATTTTGTGCATATAACTTCTAACACATTAAAAACTGTCTTACAGCATTTGCAAAAACATTGTATTTCATAAGGCATAAGCACCTTTCAGTCTGGCAAGATTTGCACTGAATATTGAATGAAGCGGCTTTCTCTCATAGAGAAACAAGCTTTTGAGCAGATTTGGGTTAGATTTCACTTCATTTGAACAGAAGCACTATTTCAACATTACTGGTCTCAGAAACCTGTAAACTGACAATCTTGAGTATTGAAGTCCTAACATAAATTTTTGTGCATATAACTTCTAACACATTAAAAACTGTCTCACTGCATAGCAGAAATCATTTTATTTCATAAGACATAAGCATCTTTCAGTTTGGCAAGATTTGCACTTAACACTGAATGAAGCAGCTCTAACTCACAGAGAGAGAAGCTTTTGAGCAGATTTGGGCTAGATTTCACTTCATTTGAACAGAAGCACTATTTGAACATTACTGGTCTCAGAAACCTGTAAACTGACAATCTTGAGCATTGAAGTCCTAACATAAGTTTTTGTGCATATAACTTCTAACACATTAAAAACTGTCTTACAGCATTTGCAGAAACATTGTATTTCATAAGGCATAAGCATCTTTCAGTTTGGCAAGATTTGCACTGAATATTGAATGAAGCAGCTTTCTCTAATAGAGAGACAAGCTTTTGAGCAGATTTGGGCTAGATTTCACTTCATTTGAACAGAAGCACTATTTGAACATTACTGGTCTCAGAAACCTGTAAACTGACAATCTTGAGCATTGAAGTCCTAACATAAGTTTTTGTGCATATAACTTCTAACACATTAAAAACTGTCTTACAGCATTTGCAAAAACATTGTATTTCATAAGGCATAAGCACCTTTCAGTCTGGCAAGATTTGCACTGAATATTGAATGAAGCGGCTTTCTCTCATAGAGAAACAAGCTTTTGAGCAGATTTGGGCTAGATTTCACTTCATTTGAACAGAAGCACTATTTCAACATTACTGGTCTCAGAAACCTGTAAACTGACAATCTTGAGCATTGAAGTCCTAACACATGTTTTTGTGCATATAACTTCTAACACATTAAAAACTGTCTTACAGCATTGCAAAAACATTGTATTTCATAAGGCATAAGCATCTTTCAGTTTGGCAAGATTTGCACTGAATATTGAATGAAGCAGCTTTCTCTCATAGAGAGACAAGCTTTTGAGCAGATTTGGGCTAGATTTCACTTCATTTGAACAGAAGCACTATTTTAACATTACTGGTCTCAGAAACCTGTAAACTGACAATCTTGAGCATTGAAGTCCTAACATAAGTTTTTGTGCATATAACTTCTAACACATTAAAAACTGTCTTACAGCATTGCAAAAACATTGTATTTCATAAGGCATAAGCATCTTTCAGTTTGGCAAGATTTGCACTGAATATTGAATGAAGCAGCTTTCTCTCATAGAGAGACAAGCTTTTGAGCAGATTTAGGCTAGATTTCACTTCATTTGAACAGAAGCACTATTTCAACATTACTGGTCTCAGAAACCTGTTAACTGACAATCTTGAGCATTGAAGTCCTAACATAAGGTTTTGTGCATATAACTTCTAACACATTAAAAACTGTCTTACAGCATTTGCAAAAACATTGTATTTCATAAGGCATAAGCATCTTTCAGTTTGGCAAGATTTGCACTGAATATTGAATGAAGCAGCTTTCTCTCATAGAGAGACAAGCTTTTGAGCAGATTTGGGCTAGACTTCACTTCATTTGAACAGAAGCACTATTTCAACATTACTGGTCTCAGAAACCTGCAAACTGACAATCTTGAGCATTGAAGTCCTAACATAAGTTTTTGTGCATATAACTTCTAACACATTAAAAACTGTCTTACAGCATTGCAAAAACATTGTATTTCATAAGGCATAAGAATCTTTCAGTTTGGCAAGATTTGCACTGAATATTGAATGAAGCAGCTTTCTTTCATAGAGAGACAAGCTTTTGAGCAGATTTAGGCTAGATTTCACTTCATTTGAACAGAAGCACTATTTCAACATTACTGGTCTCAGAAACCTGTTAACTGACAATCTTGAGCATTGAAGTCCTAACATAAGGTTTTGTGCATATAACTTCTAACACATTAAAAACTGTCTTACAGCATTTGCAAAAACATTGTATTTCATAAGGCATAAGCATCTTTCAGTTTGGCAAGATTTGCACTGAATATTGAATGAAGCAGCTTTCTCTCATAGAGAGACAAGCTTTTGAGCAGATTTGGGCTAGATTTCACTTCATTTGAACAGAAGCACTATTTCAACATTACTGGTCTCAGAAACCTGTAAACTGACAATCTTGAGCATTGAAGTCCTAACATAAGTTTTTGTGCATATAACTTCTAACACATTAAAAACTGTCTTAAAGCATTGCAAAAACATTGTATTTCATAAGGCATAAGAATCTTTCAGTTTGGCAAGATTTGCACTGAATATTGAATGAAGCAGCTTTCTTTCATAGAGAGACAAGCTTTTGAGCAGATTTGGGCTATATTTCACTTCATTTGAACAGGAGCACTATTTTAACATTACTGGTCTCAGAAACCTGTAAACTGACAATCTTGAGCATTGAAGTCCTAACATAAGTTTTTGTGCATATAACTTCTAACACATTAAAAACTGTCTTACAGCATTGCAAAAACATTGTATTTCATAAGGCATAAGCATCTTTCAGTTTGGCAAGATTTGCACTGAATATTGAATGAAGCAGCTTTCTCTCATAGAGAGACAAGCTTTTGAGCAGATTTAGGCTAGATTTCACTTCATTTGAACAGAAACACTATTTTAACATTACTGGTCTCAGAAACCTCTAAACTGACAATCTTGAGCATTGAAGTCCTAACATAAGTTTTTGTGCATATAACTTCTAACACATTAAAAACTGTCTTACAGCATTGCAAAAACATTGTATTTCATAAGGCATAAGCATCTTTCAGTTTGGCAAGATTTGCACTGAATATTGAATAAAGCAGCTTTCTCTCATAGAGAGACAAGCTTTTGAGCAGATTTGGGCTAGATTTCACTTAATTTCAACAGATGCACTATTTTAACATTACTGGTCTCAGAAACCTGTAAACTGACAATCTTGAGCATTGAAGTCCTAACATAAGTTTTTGTGCATATAACTTCTAACACATTAAAAACTGTCTTACAGCATTGCAAAAACATTGTTTTTCAAAAGGCATAAGCATCTTTCAGTTTGGCAAGATTTGCACTGAATATTGAATGAAGCAGCTTTCTCTCATAGAGAGACAAGCTTTTGAGCAGATTTAGGCTAGATTTCACTTCATTTGAACAGAAGCACTATTTCAACAATACTGGTCTCAGAAACCTGTAAACTGACAATCTTGAGCATTGAAGTCCTAACATAAGGTTTTGTGCATATAACCTTTAACACATTAAAAACTGTCTTACAGCATTTGCAAAAACATTGTATTTCATAAGGCATAAGCATCTTTCAGTTTGGCAAGATTTGCACTGAATATTGAATGAAGCAGCTTTCTCTCATAGAGAGACAAGCATTTGAGCAGATTTGGGCTAGATTTCACTTAATTTCAACAGATGCATTATTTTAACATTACTGGTCTCAGAAACCTGTAAACTGACAATCTTGAGCATTGAAGTCCTAACACATGTTTTTGTGCATATAACTTCTAACACATTAAAAACTGTCTTAAAGCATTGCAAAAACATTGTATTTCATAAGGCATAAGCATCTTTCAGTTTGGCAAGATTTGCACTGAATATTGAATGAAGCAGCTTTCTCTAATAGAGAGACAAGCTTTTGAGCAGATTTGGGCTAGATTTCTCTTCATTTGAACAGAAGCACTATTTCAACATTACTGGTCTCAGAAACCTGTAAACTGACAATCTTGAGCATTGAAGTCCTAACATAAGTTTTTGTGCATATAACTTCTAACACATTAAAAACTGTCTCACTGCATTGCAGAAATCATTTTATTTCATAAGACATAAGCATCTTTCAGTTTGGCAAGATTTGCATTGAACACTGAATGAAGCAGCTCTAACTCACAGAGAGAGAAGCTTTTGAGCAGATTTGGGCTAGATTTCACTTCATTTGAACAGAAGCACTATTTGAACATTACTGGTCTCAGAAACCTGTAAACTGACAATCTTGAGCATTGAAGTCCTAACATAAAATTTTGTGCATATAACTTCTAACACATTAAAAACTGTCTTACAGCATTTGCAAAAACATTGTATTTCATAAGGCATAAGCACCTTTCAGTCTGGCAAGATTTGCACTGAATATTGAATGAAGCGGCTTTCTCTCATAGAGAAACAAGCTTTTGAGCAGATTTGGGTTAGATTTCACTTCATTTGAACAGAAGCACTATTTCAACATTACTGGTCTCAGAAACCTGTAAACTGACAATCTTGAGTATTGAAGTCCTAACATAAATTTTTGTGCATATAACTTCTAACACATTAAAAACTGTCTCACTGCATTGCAGAAATCATTTTATTTCATAAGACATAAGCATCTTTCAGTTTGGCAAGATTTGCACTTAACACTGAATGAAGCAGCTCTAAATCACAGAGAGAGAAGCTTTTGAGCAGATTTGGGCTAGATTTCACTTCATTTGAACAGAAGCACTATTTGAACATTACTGGTCTCAGAAACCTGTAAACTGACAATCTTGAGCATTGAAGTCCTAACATAAGTTTTTGTGCATATAACTTCTAACACATTAAAAACTGTCTTACAGCATTTGCAAAAACATTGTATTTCATAAGGCATAAGCATCTTTCAGTTTGGCAAGATTTGCACTGAATATTGAATGAAGCAGCTTTCTCTCATAGAGAGACAAGCTTTTGAGCAGATTTGGGCTAGATTTCACTTCATTTGAACAGAAGCACTATTTCAACATTACTGGTCTCAGAAACCTGTAAACTGACAATCTTGAGCATTGAAGTCCTAACATAAGGTTTTGTGCATATAACTTCTAACACATTAAAAACTGTCTTACAGCATTTGCAAAAAACATTGTATTTCATAAGGCATAAGCATCTTTCAGTTTGGCAAGATTTGCACTGAAAATTGAATGAAGCAGCTTTCTCTAATAGAGAGACAAGCTTTTGAGCAGATTTGGGCTAGATTTCACTTCATTTGAACAGAAGCACTATTCCAACATTACTGGTCTCAGAAACCTGTAAACTGACAATCTTGAGCATTTAAGTCCTAACATAAGTTTTTGTGCATATAACTTCTAACACATTAAAAACTGTCTCACTGCATTGCAGAAATCATTTTATTTCATAAGACATAAGCATCTTTCAGTTTGGCAAGATTTGCATTGAACACTGAATGAAGCAGCTTTAACTCACAGAGAGAGAAGCTTTTGAGCAGATTTGGGCTAGATTTCACTTCATTTGAACAGAAGCACTATTTGAACATTACTGGTCTCAGAAACCTGTAAACTGACAATCTTGAGCATTGAAGTCCTAACATAAAATTTTGTGCATATAACTTCTAACACATTAAAAACTGTCTTACAGCATTTGCAAAAACATTGTATTTCATAAGGCATAAGCACCTTTCAGTCTGGCAAGATTTGCACTGAATATTGAATGAAGCGGCTTTCTCTCATAGAGAAACAAGCTTTTGAGCAGATTTGGGTTAGATTTCACTTCATTTGAACAGAAGCACTATTTCAACATTACTGGTCTCAGAAACCTGTAAACTGACAATCTTGAGTATTGAAGTCCTAACATAAATTTTTGTGCATATAACTTCTAACACATTAAAAACTGTCTCACTGCATTGCAGAAATCATTTTATTTCATAAGACATAAGCATCTTTCAGTTTGGCAAGATTTGCACTTAACACTGAATGAAGCAGCTCTAAATCACAGAGAGAGAAGCTTTTGAGCAGATTTGGGCTAGATTTCACTTCATTTGAACAGAAGCACTATTTGAACATTACTGGTCTCAGAAACCTGTAAACTGACAATCTTGAGCATTGAAGTCCTAACATAAGTTTTTGTGCATATAACTTCTAACACATTAAAAACTGTCTTACAGCATTTGCAAAAACATTGTATTTCATAAGGCATAAGCATCTTTCAGTTTGGCAAGATTTGCACTGAATATTGAATGAAGCAGCTTTCTCTCATAGAGAGACAAGCTTTTGAGCAGATTTGGGCTAGATTTCACTTCATTTGAACAGAAGCACTATTTCAACATTACTGGTCTCAGAAACCTGTAAACTGACAATCTTGAGCATTGAAGTCCTAACATAAGGTTTTGTGCATATAACTTCTAACACATTAAAAACTGTCTTACAGCATTTGCAAAAAACATTGTATTTCATAAGGCATAAGCATCTTTCAGTTTGGCAAGATTTGCACTGAAAATTGAATGAAGCAGCTTTCTCTAATAGAGAGACAAGCTTTTGAGCAGATTTGGGCTAGATTTCACTTCATTTGAACAGAAGCACTATTCCAACATTACTGGTCTCAGAAACCTGTAAACTGACAATCTTGAGCATTTAAGTCCTAACATAAGTTTTTGTGCATATAACTTCTAACACATTAAAAACTGTCTCACTGCATTGCAGAAATCATTTTATTTCATAAGACATAAGCATCTTTCAGTTTGGCAAGATTTGCATTGAACACTGAATGAAGCAGCTTTAACTCACAGAGAGAGAAGCTTTTGAGCAGATTTGGGCTAGATGTCACTTCATTTGAACAGAAGCACTATTTCAACATTACTGGTCTCAGAAACCTGTAAACTGACAATCTTGAGCATTGAAGTCCTAACATAAGTTTTTGTGCATATAACTTCTAACACATTATAAACTGTCTTACAGCATTTGCAAAAACATTGTATTTCATAAGGCATAAGCATCTTTCAGTTTGGCAAGATTTGCACTGAATATTGAATGAAGCAGCTTACTATAATAGAGAGACAAGCTTTTGAGCAGATTTGGGCTAGATTTCTCTTCATTTGAACAGAAGCACTATTTCAACATTACTGGTCTCAGAAACCTGTAAACTGACAATCTTGAGCATTGAAGTCCTAACATAAGTTTTTGTGCATATAACTTCTAACACATTAAAAACTGTCTTACAGCATTGCAAAAACATTGTATTTCATAAGGCATAAGAATCTTTCAGTTTGGCAAGATTTGCACTGAATATTGAATGAAGCAGCTTTCTCTCATAGAGAGACAAGCTTTTGAGCAGATTTGGGCTAGATTTCACTTAATTTCAACAGATGCACTATTTTAACATTACTGGTCTCAGAAACCTGTAAACTGACAATCTTGAGCATTGAAGTCCTAACACATGTTTTTGTGCATATAACTTCTAACACATTAAAAACTGTCTTACAGCATTGCAAAAACATTGTATTTCATAAGGCATAAGCATCTTTCAGTTTGGCAAGATTTGCACTGAATATTGAATGAAACAGCTTTCTCTCATAGAGAGACAAGCTTTTGAGCAGATTTGGGCTAGATTTCACTTCATTTGAACAGAAGCACTATTTTAACATTACTGGTCTCAGAAACCTGTAAACTGACAATCTTGAGCATTGAAGTCCTAACATAAGTTTTTGTGCATATAACTTCTAACACATTAAAAACTGTCTTACAGCATTGCAAAAACATTGTATTTCATAAGGCATAAGAATCTTTCAGTTTGGCAAGATTTGCACTGAATATTGAATGAAGCAGCTTTCTTTCATAGAGAGACAAGCTTTTGAGCAGATTTGGGCTAGATTTCACTTAATTTCAACAGATGCACTATTTTAACATTACTGGTCTCAGAAACCTGTAAACTGACAATCTTGAACATTGAAGTCCTAACACATGTTTTTGTGCATATAACTTCTAACACATTAAAAACTGTCTTACAGTATTTGCAAAAACATTGTATTTCATAAGGCATAAGCATCTTTCAGTTTGGCAAGATTTGCACTGAATATTAAATGAAGCAGCTTTCTATAATAGAGAGACAAGCTTTTGAGCAGATTTGGGCTAGATTTCACTTAATTTCAACAGATGCACTATTTTAACATTACTGGTCTCAGAAACCTGTAAACTGACAATCTTGAGCATTGAAGTCCTAACACATGTTTTTGTGCATATAACTTCTAACACATTAAAAACTGTCTTACAGCATTGCAAAAACATTGTATTTCATAAGGCATAAGCATCTTTCAGTTTGGCAAGATTTGCACTGAATATTGAATGAAACAGCTTTCTCTCATAGAGAGACAAGCTTTTGAGCAGATTTGGGCTAGATTTCACTTCATTTGAACAGAAGCACTATTTCAACATTACTGGTCTCAGAAACCTGTAAACTGACAATCTTGAGCATTGAAGTCCTAACATAAGTTTTTGTGCATATAACTTCTAACACATTAAAAACTGTCTTACAGCATTGCAAAAACATTGTATTTCATAAGGCATAAGAATCTTTCAGTTTGGCAAGATTTGCACTGAATATTGAATGAAGCAGCTTTCTCTCATAGAGAGACAAGCTTTTGAGCAGATTTGGGCTAGATTTCACTTAATTTCAACTGAAGCACTATTTTAACATTACTGGTCTCAGAAACCTGTAAACTGACAATCTTGAGCATTGAAGTCCTAACACATGTTTTTGTGCATATAACTTCTAACACATTAAAAACTGTCTTACAGCATTGCAAAAACATTGTATTTCATAAGGCATAAGCATCTTTCAGTTTGGCAAGATTTGCACTGAATATTGAATGAAGCAGCTTTCTCTCATAGAGAGACAAGCTTTTGAGCAGATTTGGGCTAGATTTCACTTCAATTGAACCGAAGCACTATTTTAACATTACTGGTCTCAGAAACCTGTAAACTGACAATCTTGAGCATTTAAGTCCTAACATAAGTTTTTGTGCATATAACTTCTAACACATTAAAAACTGTCTCACTGCATTGCAGAAATCATTTTATTTCCTAAGACATAAGCATCTTTCAGTTTGGCAAGATTTGCACTGAACACTGAATGAAGCAGCTCTAACTGACAGAGAGAGAAGCTTTTGAG
This sequence comes from Carassius carassius, assembly GCF_963082965.1. Taxonomy (NCBI): domain Eukaryota; kingdom Metazoa; phylum Chordata; class Actinopteri; order Cypriniformes; family Cyprinidae; genus Carassius; species Carassius carassius. The sequence goes on from NW_026775039.1 coordinate 145,093, forward strand.
CAGATTTGGGCTAGATTTCACTTCATTTGAACAGAAGCACTATTTCAACATTACTGGTCTCAGAAACCTGTAAACTGACAATCTTGCGCATTGAAGTCCTAACATAAGTTTTTGTGCATATAACTTCTAACACATTAAAAACTATCTCACTGCATTGCAGAAATCATTTTAATTCATAAGACATAAGCATCAAGATTTGCACTGAACACTGAATGAAGCAGCTCTAACTGACAGAGAGAGAAGCTTTTGAGCAGATTTGGGCTAGATTTCACTTTATTTGAACAGAAGCACTATTTCAACATTACTGGTCTCAGAAACCTGTTAACTGACAATCTTGAGCATTGAAGTCCTAACATAAGTTTTTGTGCATATAACTTCTAACACATTAAAAACTGTCTTACAGCATTGCAAAAACATTGTATTTCATAAGGCATAAGAATCTTTCAGTTTGGCAAGATTTGCACTGAACATTGAATGAAGCAGCTTTCTTTCATAGAGAGACAAGCTTTTGAGCCGATTTGGGCTAGATTTCACTTCATTTGAATAGGAGCACTATTTTAACATTACTGGTCTCAGAAACCTGTAAACTGACAATCTTGAGCATTGAAGTCCTAACATAAGTTTTTGTGCATATAACTTCTAACACATTAAAAACTGTCTTACAGCATTGCAAAAACATTGTATTTCATAAGGCATAAGCATCTATCAGTTTGGCAAGATTTGCACTGAATATTGAATGAAGCAGCTTTCTCTCATAGAGAGACAAGCTTTTGAGCAGATTTGGGCTAGATTTCAGTTCATTTGAACAGAAGCACTATTTTAACATTACTGGTCTCAGAAACCTGTAAACTGACAATCTTGAGCATTGAAGTCCTAACATAAGGTTTTGTGCATATAACTTCTAACACATTAAAAACTGTCTTACAGCATTTGCAAAAAACATTGTATTTCATAAGGCATAAGCATCTTTCAGTTTGGCAAGATTTGCACTGAAAATTGAATGAAGCAGCTTTCTCTAATAGAGAGACAAGCTTTTGAGCAGATTTGGGCTAGATTTCACTTCATTTGAACAGAAGCACTATTTCAACATTACTGGTCTCAGAAACCTGTAAACTGACAATCTTGAGCATTGAAGTCCTAACATAAGTTTTTGTGCATATAACTTCTAACACATTAAAAACTATCTCACTGCATTGCAGAAATCATTTTAATTCATAAGACATAAGCATCTTTCAGTTTGGCAAGATTTGCACTGAACACTGAATGAAGCAGCTCTAACTGACAGAGAGAGAAGCTTTTGAGCAGATTTGGGCTAGATTTCACTTCATTTGAACAGAAGCACTATTTCAACATTACTGGTCTCAGAAACCTGTAAACTGACAATCTTGAGCATTTAAGTCCTAACATAAGTTTTTGTGCATATAACTTCTAACACATTAAAAACTGTCTCACTGCATTGCAGAAATCATTTTATTTCATAAGACATAAGCATCTTTCAGTTTGGCAAGATTTGCATTGAACACTGAATGAAGCAGCTCTAACTCACAGAGAGAGAAGCTTTTGAGCAGATTTGGGCTAGATGTCACTTCATTTGAACAGAAGCACTATTTCAACATTACTGGTCTCAGAAACCTGTAAACTGACAATCTTGAGCATTGAAGTCCTAACATAAGTTTTTGTGCATATAACTTCTAACACATTAAAAACTGTCTTACAGCATTGCAAAAACATTGTATTTCATAAGGCATAAGAATCTTTCAGTTTGGCAAGATTTGCACTGAATATTGAATAAAGCAGCTTTCTCTCATAGAGAGACAAGCTTTTGAGCAGATTTGGGCTAGATTTCACTTAATTTCAACAGATGCACTATTTTAACATTACTGGTCTCAGAAACCTGTAAACTGACAATCTTGAGCATTGAAGTCCTAACATAAGTTTTTGTGCATATAACTTCTAACACATTAAAAACTGTCTTACAGCATTGCAAAAACATTGTATTTCATAAGGCATAAGAATCTTTCAGTTTGGCAAGATTTGCACTGAATATTGAATGAAGCAGCTTTCTCTCATAGAGAGACAAGCTTTTGAGCAGATTTGGGCTAGATTTCACTTAATTTCAACTGAAGCACTATTTTAACATTACTGGTCTCAGAAACCTGTAAACTGACAATCTTGAGCATTGAAGTCCTAACACATGTTTTTGTGCATATAACTTCTAACACATTAAAAACTGTCTTACAGCATTGCAAAAACATTGTATTTCATAAGGCATAAGCATCTTTCAGTTTGGCAAGATTTGCACTGAATATTGAATGAAGCAGCTTTCTCTCATAGAGAGACAAGCTTTTGAGCAGATTTGGGCTAGATTTCACTTCATTTGAACCGAAGCACTATTTTAACATTACTGGTCTCAGAAACCTGTAAACTGACAATCTTGAGCATTTAAGTCCTAACATAAGTTTTTGTGCATATAACTTCTAACACATTAAAAACTGTCTCACTGCATTGCAGAAATCATTTTATTTCATAAGACATAAGCATCTTTCAGTTTGGCAAGATTTGCACTGAACACTGAATGAAGCAGCTCTAACTGACAGAGAGAGAAGCTTTTGAGCAGATTTGGGCTAGATTTCACTTCATTTGAACAGAAGCACTATTTCAACATTACTGGTCTCAGAAACCTGTAAACTGACAATCTTGAGCATTGAAGTCCTAACATATGTTTTTGTGCATATAACTTCTAACACATTAAAAACTGTCTTACAGCATTGCAAAAACATTGTATTTCATAAGGCATAAGAATCTTTCAGTTTGGCAAGATTTGCACTGAACATTGAATGAAGCAGCTTTCTTTCATAGAGAGACAAGCTTTTGAGCAGATTTGGGCTAGATTTCACTTCATTTGAATAGGAGCACTATTTTAACATTACTGGTCTCAGAAACCTGTAAACTGACAATCTTGAGCATTGAAGTCCTAACATAAGTTTTTGTGCATATAACTTCTAACACATTAAAAACTGTCTTACAGCATTGCAAAAACATTGTATTTCATAAGGCATAAGCATCTATCAGTTTGGCAAGATTTGCACTGAATATTGAATGAAGCAGCTTTCTCTCATAGAGAGACAAGCTTTTGAGCAGATTTGGGCTAGATTTCAGTTCATTTGAACAGAAGCACTATTTTAACATTACTGGTCTCAGAAACCTGTAAACTGACAATCTTGAGCATTGAAGTCCTAACATAAGGTTTTGTGCATATAACTTCTAACACATTAAAAACTGTCTTACAGCATTTGCAAAAAACATTGTATTTCATAAGGCATAAGCATCTTTCAGTTTGGCAAGATTTGCACTGAAAATTGAATGAAGCAGCTTTCTCTAATAGAGAGACAAGCTTTTGAGCAGATTTGGGCTAGATTTCACTTCATTTGAACAGAAGCACTATTTCAACATTACTGGTCTCAGAAACCTGTAAACTGACAATCTTGAGCATTGAAGTCCTAACATAAGTTTTTGTGCATATAACTTCTAACACATTAAAAACTATCTCACTGCATTGCAGAAATCATTTTAATTCATAAGACATAAGCATCTTTCAGTTTGGCAAGATTTGCACTGAACACTGAATGAAGCAGCTCTAACTGACAGAGAGAGAAGCTTTTGAGCAGATTTGGGCTAGATTTCACTTCATTTGAACAGAAGCACTATTTCAACATTACTGGTCTCAGAAACCTGTAAACTGACAATCTTGAGCATTTAAGTCCTAACATAAGTTTTTGTGCATATAACTTCTAACACATTAAAAACTGTCTCACTGCATTGCAGAAATCATTTTATTTCATAAGACATAAGCATCTTTCAGTTTGGCAAGATTTGCATTGAACACTGAATGAAGCAGCTCTAACTCACAGAGAGAGAAGCTTTTGAGCAGATTTGGGCTAGATGTCACTTCATTTGAACAGAAGCACTATTTCAACATTACTGGTCTCAGAAACCTGTAAACTGACAATCTTGAGCATTGAAGTCCTAACATAAGTTTTTGTGCATATAACTTCTAACACATTAAAAACTGTCTTACAGCATTTGCAAAAACATTGTATTTCATAAGGCATAAGCATCTTTCAGTTTGGCAAGATTTGCACTGAATATTGAATGAAGCAGCTTTCTATAATAGAGAGACAAGCTTTTGAGCAGATTTGGGCTAGATTTCTCTTCATTTGAACAGAAGCACTATTTCAACATTACTGGTCTCAGAAACCTGTAAACTGACAATCTTGAGCATTGAAGTCCTAACATAAGTTTTTGTGCATATAACTTCTAACACATTAAAAACTGTCTCACTGCATTGCAGAAATCATTTTATTTCATAAGACATAAGCATCTTTCAGTTTGGCAAGATTTGCACTGAACACTGAATGAAGCAGCTCTAACTGACAGAGAGAGAAGCTTTTGAGCAGATTTGGGCTAGATTTCACTTCATTTGAACAGAAGCACTATTTCAACATTACTGGTCTCAGAAACCTGTAAACTGACAATCTTGCGCATTGAAGTCCTAACATAAGTTTTTGTGCATATAACTTCTAACACATTAAAAACTATCTCACTGCATTGCAGAAATCATTTTAATTCATAAGACATAAGCATCTTTCAAGTTTGGCAAGATTTGCACTGAACACTGAATGAAGCAGCTCTAACTGACAGAGAGAGAAGCTTTTGAGCAGATTTGGGCTAGATTTCACTTTATTTGAACAGAAGCACTCTTTCAACATTACTGGTCTCAGAAACCTGTTAACTGACAATCTTGAGCATTGAAGTCCTAACATAAGTTTTTGTGCATATAACTTCTAACACATTAAAAACTATCTCACTGCATTGCAGAAATCATTTTAATTCATAAGACATAAGCATCTTTCAGTTTGGCAAGATTTGCACTGAACACTGAATGAAGCAGCTCTAACTGACAGAGAGAGAAGCTTTTGAGCAGATTTGGGCTAGATTTCACTTCATTTGAACAGAAGCACTATTTCAACATTACTGGTCTCAGAAACCTGTAAACTGACAATCTTGAGCATTGAAGTCCTAACATAAGTTTTTGTGCATATAACTTCTAACACATTAAAAACTGTCTTACAGCATTGCAAAAACATTGTATTTCATAAGGCATAAGCATCTATCAGTTTGGCAAGATTTGCACTGAATATTGAATGAAGCAGCTTTCTCTCATAGAGAGACAAGCTTTTGAGCAGATTTGGGCTAGATTTCAGTTCATTTGAACAGAAGCACTATTTTAACATTACTGGTCTCAGAAACCTGTAAACTGACAATCTTGAGCATTGAAGTCCTAACATAAGGTTTTGTGCATATAACTTCTAACACATTAAAAACTGTCTTACAGCATTTGCAAAAAACATTGTATTTCATAAGGCATAAGGATCTTTCAGTTTGGCAAGATTTGCACTGAAAATTGAATGAAGCAGCTTTCTCTAATAGAGAGACAAGCTTTTGAGCAGATTTGGGCTAGATTTCACGTCATTTGAACAGAAGCACTATTTCAACATTACTGGTCTCAGAAACCTGTAAACTGACAATCTTGAGCATTGAAGTCCTAACATAAGTTCCTTTTCAGGAACTCGAGCTGCGTCGAAACGCTTTTGGGGAACGTCCCTGACGAGACCGACTCTGAATATCGTGTGCAATCAGTCCATCGGAAAGGCGTGACGTCACGGGCGGGGTGACGTAGCGACCAGGAAGCTATAAAAGCACGTGCCGTGCAGCTGGCTTCAGCTTTCGAATCTGTCAGCAAGCGCTCTGTGTGTGCATGTGCAAAAGTCTGTCTGTTGGTCCTATTTATTGTTGTCTGTCCCTTAGCTTAAAAAGATCGCTAAAACAGCTACAATATGCCTAAACAAAAGCAAAAGACCAAACATTTGAAGGGCGATTCCAAGCCGCGTTACAGACTGTGTGTTCCTCCCTGCACTCGCTACATTACGAGTGGGGATACACACATGCTGTGCGTGGCTTGCCTGGGATCGAAGCACGCTGAGTCGGCTCTCGAGGGGGCCGACTGCCCGCATTGTGAACGTTTGCCAATGCGGACGCTTCGATCCCGGAGGGCTCTCTTCGAGGAGGGAGCCTTTACCAGCGTTCCTCGCGGTGCTGGCCCCGCTTCTGCCGAGGCAGAGCGGCTGCTGCACTCGTGGGGCTCGCAGGTGGATCTGTCAGAAGGAATGGAGACGGGCCAGTCCTTATCTCCTTCCTCATCTGCCAGATCCGGCGCCCAAACCCTGGGTTCGGAAGCACGCTCGTCGGTTTCTTCCCCCCAGGGTGAGGAATCAGCTCTTCACCTCTCGTCCTCCGAGGAGGTCGATGTGGAGACTGTTGCTGGGGATTCGCCACCCCTGTCGCCCCAGTATGAGGAGCTGTTGGAGGTGGTCACGCGGGCAGTAGATAAATTAAAAATTGACTGGCCTGCTGAAAAACAGACTGAGCCGCAGAGAAGCAAATTAGATGAACGCTTTCTGCGGCCGCAGCAACCACCTCCACGTCGGAGCCTTCCATATTTTCCCGATCTCCATGACGAGTTATCGAGATCGTGGAAACACCCGTATTCGACCCGCCTCTTTGGCCCTGATTCACTATACTATGGCAACGTGATGGGGCTGGGAGAGAGTGGTTATAGAGCGATGCCACGGGCTGAACAGACGCTCGCGAGCTATCTGTCACCCGGTTCGGCCTCGTCTCTAAAGGCTCCGACATTGCCCACTAAGCCGCTTCGAGTTACATCATCGCTAGTGGGCAAAGGTTATGTGGCAGCAGGTCAGGCTGGGGCGTGCCTTCATACTATGGCAGTCCTGCAAGCTTATCAGGCTGACCTGCTGAGAGATGTCGATGAGGGGGAGGGGATTAAGTCTGAGGAGATTGAAGAACTCAGGAAGACCGCTGATCTCTCCCTCCGCGCCACTAAGGAGACCGCTCGCGCAATTGGGCGGTCTATGGCAGCTTTAGTGGCCGCGGAGAGGCATTTGTGGCTGACCCTGTCAGAAATTAAAGAACGGGACAGGGTCTGCCTCCTGGACGCCCCGCTTCAAGCCTCGGGCCTGTTCGGCGACACAGTTAATACTGTCGTCGACAGGTTCCAGGAGGCGCACAAGCAGGCGGCGGCGTTCCAGAGTTTCCTCCCTCGTCGCTCTCGTGGTACATCTGGGCGGGAGATGACCACGCCACATACCGGCTCCTCACACCGGGTAGCGCAAAAACAGAGCGTCGCCACTCGTGCTCCCCCACGTCGGGACCGAGGGCAACGACGCTCTGAGTCGGGGGCTTCTAGGGCGAAAGCCGATTTAAGATCTGTCATCGAAGCCCGGAAGTCCTCGACGAAACGATCCTGACGCCAGGATCCAGAGGGTAGCCCCTGCTGGGGTAGAGCGCGGTTCACCTCATTACACGGTGCCCGTCTCACCTCAGTACCCTCAGGAGGTCGGTCTGCCAACCCTGCCAGAGTTTCAGGGCGCAGCGGCCTCCAGCGAGCACCACTCCCAGTTACTTCCGCCCGTGACCGTAGCGGAGCTGGGATGCTCGCCGCCCCTTCGGGGGCCTCTTACACCAGAGGTCAGTCTCGAGAGACTGATTCCCTTAGTAGATTATTTAGCAGCGTGGAAGCTACTGCCAAATGTATCTCAATGGGTCCTGCGTACAATAGAAAGAGGCTATTGCATTCAGTTCGGTCATCCACCACCGAAGTTCAACGGGGTTACACCGACTGTGGTCGGCCCCCAGCAGGCTCTGGTTATGGAACAAGAAGTGAATACCCTATTAAGGAAGGAGGCCATCGAGGTGGTCCCTCCTCTAGACAGGGAATCCGGATTTTACAGCCGGTATTTCATAGTTCCAAAGAAGGATGGGGGGTTGCGTCCGATCCTGGACTTGCGTCTCCTGAACCGCTCAGTTATGTCACTGAAGTTCAAGATGCTCACTGTCAACCAGGTTGTAGCTCAAATCAGATCCGAGGACTGGTTTGTCACAATAGATCTCAAAGATGCATACTTCCACATATCCATCCTTCCACAACACAGGAAGTTTCTGAGGTTCGCTTTCGGGGGCAAAGCTTATCAATATCGAGTACTTCCCTTTGGCCTCGCACTCTCACCCCGCACGTTCACGAAATGTATGGATGCGGCTCTGGTATCCCTCCGTATGCAGGGCATCCGCATTTTAAATTATATCGACGATTGGTTGATCCTAGCTCAATCAGAGCAGATGGCGGCTCGACATCGAGATGTCGTTCTCGCACACATGGGGGAGCTGGGTTTGAGACTAAACGCCAAGAAGAGTGTACTTTCTCCAGTTCAGAGAACCACCTATCTAGGCGTAGTGTGGAATTCGGCCACGATGCAGGCACGCTTGTCTCCTGCTCGGATCGAGTCGATCCTCACATCAGTCGAGAGAGTCAAAGAAGGCCAGTCACTCACTGTCAAACAATTCCAGAGATTGTTAGGGCTGATGGCAGCTGCGTCCAACGTGATACCTTTTGGCCTGCTGTACATGAGACCCCTACAGTGGTGGCTCAAGTCCAAGGGTTTTTCCCCGAGGGGAAATCCACGTCGAGTTATCAAGGTCACGCGGCGGTGCCTTCGTGCCTTAGACATGTGGAGGAAACCTTGGTTCTTGAATCAGGGCCCGGTGCTGGGAGTTCCTTGTCGCCGTGTAACGCTAGCGACAGATGCGTCCCTCACCGGTTGGGGTGCGGTCATGAGTGGCCACCCTGCCCGCGGTCTGTGGAGTGGTCGCCATCTAACATGGCACATCAATTGCCTAGAGATACTAGCGGTCTATCGAGCATTGAAATATTTCCTCCCGGACCTGAGAGGTCACCATGTGTTGGTGCGCACCGACAACACATCAGTGGTCTCTTATATCAATCACCAGGGGGGTCTGCGTTCGCGCCCCTTGTACAAGCTGGCACACCAGATCCTTCTGTGGTCCCAGGGCAAGCTCCTCTCGATCAGAGCAGCGTATATTCCTGGGAGATTGAATGTGGGAGCAGACATACTGTCGAGACAGGGGCCGAGGCCCGGGGAATGGATGCTTCACCCCGAGGTGGTGAAGCAGATATGGAGAGTATTTGGTACAGCTCAGGTGGACCTCTTTGCGACTCAGGAGACATCGCAATGTCCCCTCTGGTTCTCTCTAGTTCATCCAGCTCCTCTGGGACTGGACGCTATGGTACAGACCTGGCCGAGGCTTCGTCTGTACGCTTTTCCCCCTATCGCTCTGCTCCCGGGAGTTCTGGCGAGAGTACGCCGGGACGGGGCCCGTCTACTACTAGTAGCCCCGTTCTGGCCGGGCCGAGTATGGTTCTCAGATCTAGTCTCGCTCCTCGACGGCTCTCCGTGGGAGATACCGATCAGGACAGACCTACTCTCACAGGCGCAGGGCACGATAATTCACCCTCGCCCGGAGTTGTGGAGGCTGTGGGTGTGGCCCCTGAGGGGGCACAGCTGTTAGCAGCCGGTCTCTCAACCGAGGTTGTTGAGACCCTACTCCAATCCAGAGCTCCCTCTACGAGGAAACTGTACGCCCTGAAGTGGAAGCTCTTCACTTCATGGTGCAGAGACCGCCAGCTTGACCCAGCAGACTGCCCAGTTGGTACAGTTCTGGAGTTTTTACAAGCCAGGCTCTCTGCGGGGTTATCCCACTCCACCTTAAAGGTTTACGTGGCGGCCATAGCTGCTTTCCACGTCCCTTTCAATGGTCAGTCAGTGGGTAGACACCCCCTAGTTACACGTTTCCTCCGCGGTGCGCTGAGGCTGAGACCTCCAGTACGATCCCGTGTTCCCCCCTGGGATTTGGTTGTGGTTCTAGAGGCTCTTTGTAAAGCTCCATTCGAGCCTATACAAGATATCTCAGATAGACATCTGACACTTAAAACTGCCCTATTACTGGCAATCACCTCACTAAAGAGAGTTGGAGATCTTCAGGCCCTTTCGGTGGCCCCTACCTACTTAGACTTTGCCCCTGGTATGGCCAAAGCATTTTTATACCCTCGAGCGGGTTACGTTCCGAAGGTTCCCTCTGTTACACCACAGCCTATCGTACTGCAGGCCTTCTGTCCTCCTCCCTTTCGGGAGCACGACCAAGAGAAGCTAAACTGTATGTGTCCAGTGCGAGCACTGGACGCATACGTCCACAGAGCTGCCCTGTGGAGAAAATCAGACCAATTGCTTGTTTGCTACGGTCCTTCTAACAAGGGTTCTCCTGCCACCTAGCAGACCCTTAGTCGTTGGATAGTCGAGGCTATCAACCTCTCCTATGAGTCCTCTGGTCTTCCCCCCCCTTTGGGGGCCAAGGCTCACTCTACTCGGAGTATGGCGGCCTCCAAGGCCTTCTCAGCAGGTGTGTCCCTCTTGGACATCTGCAACGCTGCGGGGTGGTCCACGCCCTCCACATTTGTCCGATTTTACGATCTTGACATGCGAGCCACGCCGGGCTCTTCTGTCCTCTCGTCTTAGCTGTGCTCTTTTGACTACACACTAGGCAGGGATTTGGAAGTCTGGCAGCGTTGGCACATCGTTCCCCAAAAGCGTTTCGACGCAGCTCGAGTTCCTGAAAAGGAACGTCCCAAGGTTACGTATGTAACCCTAGTTCCTTGAAGGAACGAGACGCTGCGTCGCAGAGCCATACTCCCGGCACCCCTGCCGGCGCTTGCTTCCCTACTCGAAGCTGAAGCCAGCTGCACGGCACGTGCTTTTATAGCTTCCTGGTCGCTACGTCACCCCGCCCGTGACGTCACGCCTTTCCGATGGACTGATTGCACACGATATTCAGAGTCGGTCTCGTCAGGGACGTTCCCCAAAAGCGTTTCGACGCAGCGTCTCGTTCCTTCAAGGAACTAGGGTTACATACGTAACCTTGGGACGTTTTTGTGCATATAACTTCTAACACATTAAAAACTATCTCACTGCATTGCAGAAATCATTTTAATTCATAAGACATAAGCATCTTTCAGTTTGGCAAGATTTGCACTGAACACTGAATGAAGCAGCTCTAACTGACAGAGAGAGAAGCTTTTGAGCAGATTTGGGCTAGATTTCACTTCATTTGAACAGAAGCACTATTTCAACATTACTGGTCTCAGAAACCTGTAAACTGACAATCTTGAGCATTTAAGTCCTAACATAAGTTTTTGTGCATATAACTTCTAACACATTAAAAACTGTCTCACTGCATTGCAGAAATCATTTTATTTCATAAGACATAAGCATCTTTCAGTTTGGCAAGATTTGCATTGAACACTGAATGAAGCAGCTCTAACTCACAGAGAGAGAAGGTTTTGAGCAGATTTGGGCTAGATGTCACTTCATTTGAACAGAAGCACTATTTCAACATTACTGGTCTCAGAAACCTGTAAACTGACAATCTTGAGCATTGAAGTCCTAACATAAGTTTTTGTGCATATAACTTCTAACACATTAAAAACTGTCTTACAGCATTTGCAAAAACATTGTATTTCATAAGGCATAAGCATCTTTCAGTTTGGCAAGATTTGCACTGAATATTGAATGAAGCAGCTTTCTATAATAGAGAGACAAGCTTTTGAGCAGATTTGGGCTAGATTTCTCTTCATTTGAACAGAAGCACTATTTCAACATTACTGGTCTCAGAAACCTGTAAACTGACAATCTTGAGCATTGAAGTCCTAACATAAGTTTTTGTGCATATAACTTCTAACACATTAAAAACTGTCTTACAGCATTGCAAAAACATTGTATTTCATAAGGCATAAGAATCTTTCAGTTTGGCAAGATTTGCACTGAATATTGAATGAAGCAGCTTTCTTTCATAGAGAGACAAGCTTTTGAGCAGATTTGGGCTAGATTTCACTTAATTTCAACAGATGCACTATTTTAACATTACTGGTCTCAGAAACCTGTAAACTGACAATCTTGAGCATTGAAGTCCTAACACATGTTTTTGTGCATATAACTTCTAACACATTAAAAACTGTCTTACAGCATTGCAAAAACATTGTATTTCATAAGGCATAAGCATCTTTCAGTTTGGCAAGATTTGCACTGAATATTGAATGAAACAGCTTTCTCTCATAGAGAGACAAGCTTTTGAGCAGATTTGGGCTAGATTTCACTTCATTTGAACAGAAGCACTATTTTAACATTACTGGTCTCAGAAACCTGTAAACTGACAATCTTGAGCATTGAAGTCCTAACATAAGTTTTTGTGCATATAACTTCTAACACATTAAAAACTGTCTTACAGCATTGCAAAAACATTGTATTTCATAAGGCATAAGAATCTTTCAGTTTGGCAAGATTTGCACTGAATATTGAATGAAGCAGCTTTCTCTCATAGAGAGACAAGCTTTTGAGCAGATTTAGGCTAGATTTCAGTTCATTTGAACAGAAGCACTATTTTAACATTACTGGTCTCAGAAACCTGTAAACTGACAATCTTGAGCATTGAAGTCCTAACATAAGGTTTTGTGCATATAACTTCTAACACATTAAAAACTGTCTTACAGCATTTGCAAAAAACATTGTATTTCATAAGGCATAAGCATCTTTCAGTTTGGCAAGATTTGCACTGAAAATTGAATGAAGCAGCTTTCTCTAATAGAGAGACAAGCTTTTGAGCAGATTTGGGCTAGATTTCACTTCATTTGAACAGAAGCACTATTTCAACATTACTGGTCTCAGAAACCTGTAAACTGACAATCTTGAGCATTGAAGTCCTAACATAAGTTTTTGTGCATATAACTTCTAACACATTAAAAACTGTCTTACAGCATTGCAAAAACATTGTATTTCATAAGGCATAAGAATCTTTCAGTTTGGCAAGATTTGCACTGAATATTGAATGAAGCAGCTTTCTCTCATAGAGAGACAAGCTTTTGAGCAGATTTGGGCTAGATTTCACTTAATTTCAACTGAAGCACTATTTTAACATTACTGGTCTCAGAAACCTGTAAACTGACAATCTTGAGCATTAAAGTCCTAACACATGTTTTTGTGCATATAACTTCTAACACATTAAAAACTGTCTTACAGCATTGCAAAAACATTGTATTTCATAAGGCATAAGCATCTTTCAGTTTGGCAAGATTTGCACTGAATATTGAATGAAGCAGCTTTCTCTCATAGAGAGACAAGCTTTTGAGCAGATTTGGGCTAGATTTCACTTCATTTGAACCGAAGCACTATTTTAACATTACTGGTCTCAGAAACCTGTAAACTGACAATCTTGAGCATTTAAGTCCTAACATAAGTTTTTGTGCATATAACTTCTAACACATTAAAAACTATCTCACTGCATTGCAGAAATCATTTTAATTCATAAGACATAAGCATCTTTCAGTTTGGCAAGATTTGCACTGAACACTGAATGAAGCAGCTCTAACTGACAGAGAGAGAAGCTTTTGAGCAGATTTGGGCTAGATTTCACTTCATTTGAACAGAAGCACTATTTCAACATTACTGGTCTCAGAAACCTGTAAACTGACAATCTTGAGCATTGAAGTCCTAACATAAGTTTTTGTGCATATAACTTCTAACACATTAAAAACTGTCTTACAGCATTGCAAAAACATTGTATTTCATAAGGCATAAGCATCTATCAGTTTGGCAAGATTTGCACTGAATATTGAATGAAGCAGCTTTCTCTCATAGAGAGACAAGCTTTTGAGCAGATTTGGGCTAGATTTCAGTTCATTTGAACAGAAGCACTATTTTAACATTACTGGTCTCAGAAACCTGTAAACTGACAATCTTGAGCATTGAAGTCCTAACATAAGGTTTTGTGCATATAACTTCTAACACATTAAAAACTGTCTTACAGCATTTGCAAAAAACATTGTATTTCATAAGGCATAAGCATCTTTCAGTTTGGCAAGATTTGCACTGAAAATTGAATGAAGCAGCTTTCTCTAATAGAGAGACAAGCTTTTGAGCAGATTTGGGCTAGATTTCACTTCATTTGAACAGAAGCACTATTTCAACATTACTGGTCTCAGAAACCTGTAAACTGACAATCTTGAGCATTGAAGTCCTAACATAAGTTTTTGTGCATATAACTTCTAACACATTAAAAACTGTCTTACAGCATTGCAAAAACATTGTATTTCATAAGGCATAAGAATCTTTCAGTTTGGCAAGATTTGCACTGAATATTGAATGAAGCAGCTTTCTCTCATAGAGAGACAAGCTTTTGAGCAGATTTGGGCTAGATTTCACTTAATTTCAACTGAAGCACTATTTTAACATTACTGGTCTCAGAAACCTGTAAACTGACAATCTTGAGCATTGAAGTCCTAACACATGTTTTTGTGCATATAACTTCTAACACATTAAAAACTGTCTTACAGCATTGCAAAAACATTGTATTTCATAAGGCATAAGCATCTTTCAGTTTGGCAAGATTTGCACTGAATATTGAATGAAGCAGCTTTCTCTCATAGAGAGACAAGCTTTTGAGCAGATTTGGGCTAGATTTCACTTCATTTGAACCGAAGCACTATTTTAACATTACTGGTCTCAGAAACCTGTAAACTGACAATCTTGAGCATTTAAGTCCTAACATAAGTTTTTGTGCATATAACTTCTAACACATTAAAAACTGTCTCACTGCATTGCAGAAATCATTTTATTTCATAAGACATAAGCATCTTTCAGTCTGGCAAGATTTGCACTGAACACTGAATGAAGCAGCTCTAACTGACAGAGAGAGAAGCTTTTGAGCAGATTTGGGCTAGATTTCACTTCATTTGAACAGAAGCACTATTTCAACATTACTGGTCTCAGAAACCTGTAAACTGACAATCTTGAGCATTGAAGTCCTAACATAAGTTTTTGTGCATATAACTTCTAACACATTAAAAACTGTCTTACAGCATTGCAAAAACATTGTATTTCATAAGGCATAAGCATCTATCAGTTTGGCAAGATTTGCACTGAATATTGAATGAAGCAGCTTTCTCTCATAGAGAGACAAGTTTTTGAGCAGATTTGGGCTAGATTTCAGTTCATTTGAACAGAAGCACTATTTTAACATTACTGGTCTCAGAAACCTGTAAACTGACAATCTTGAGCATTGAAGTCCTAACATAAGGTTTTGTGCATATAACTTCTAACACATTAAAAACTGTCTTACAGCATTTGCAAAAAACATTGTATTTCATAAGGCATAAGCATCTTTCAGTTTGGCAAGATTTGCACTGAAAATTGAATGAAGCAGCTTTCTCTAATAGAGAGACAAGCTTTTGAGCAGATTTGGGCTAGATTTCACTTCATTTGAACAGAAGCACTATTTCAACATTACTGGTCTCAGAAACCTGTAAACTGACAATCTTGAGCATTGAAGTCCTAACATAAGTTTTTGTGCATATAACTTCTAACACATTAAAAACTATCTCACTGCATTGCAGAAATCATTTTAATTCATAAGACATAAGCATCTTTCAGTTTGGCAAGATTTGCACTGAACACTGAATGAAGCAGCTCTAACTGACAGAGAGAGAAGCTTTTGAGCAGATTTGGGCTAGATTTCACTTCATTTGAACAGAAGCACTATTTCAACATTACTGGTCTCAGAAACCTGTAAACTGACAATCTTGAGCATTTAAGTCCTAACATAAGTTTTTGTGCATATAACTTCTAACACATTAAAAACTGTCTCACTGCATTGCAGAAATCATTTTATTTCATAAGACATAAGCATCTTTCAGTTTGGCAAGATTTGCATTGAACACTGAATGAAGCAGCTCTAACTCACAGAGAGAGAAGCTTTTGAGCAGATTTGGGCTAGATGTCACTTCATTTGAACAGAAGCACTATTTCAACATTACTGGTCTCAGAAACCTGTTAACTGACAATCTTGAGCATTGAAGTCCTAACATAAGTTTTTGTGCATATAACTTCTAACACATTAAAAACTGTCTTACAGCATTGCAAAAACATTGTATTTCATAAGGCATAAGAATCTTTCAGTTTGGCAAGATTTGCACTGAATATTGAATGAAGCAGCTTTCTTTCATAGAGAGACAAGCTTTTGAGCAGATTTGGGCTAGATTTCACTTCATTTGAACAGAAACACTATTTTAACATTACTGGTCTCAGAAACCTGTAAACTGACAATCTTGAGCATTGAAGTCCTAACATAAGTTTTTGTGCATATAACTTCTAACACATTAAAAACTATCTCACTGCATTGCAGAAATCATTTTAATTCATAAGACATTAGCATCTTTCAAGTTTGGCAAGATTTGCACTGAACACTGAATGAAGCAGCTCTAACTGACAGAGAGAGAAGCTTTTGAGCAGATTTGGGCTAGATTTCGCTTCATTTGAACAGAAGCACTATTTCAACATTACTGGTCTCAGAAACCTGTAAACTGACAATCTTGAGCATTGAAGTCCTAACATAAGTTTTTGTGCATATAACTTCTAACACATTAAAAACTATCTCACTGCATTGCAGAAATCATTTTAATTCATAAGACATTAGCATCTTTCAAGTTTGGCAAGATTTGCACTGAACACTGAATGAAGCAGCTCTAACTGACAGAGAGAGAAGCTTTTGAGCAGATTTGGGCTAGATTTCACTTTATTTGAACAGAAGCACTATTTCAACATTACTGGTCTCAGAAACCTGTAAACTGACAATCTTGAGCATTGAAGTCCTAACACATGTTTTTGTGCATATAACTTCTAACACATTAAAAACTGTCTTACAGCATTGCAAAAACATTGTATTTCATAAGGCATAAGCATCTTTCAGTTTGGCAAGATTTGCACTGAATATTGAATAAAGCAGCTTTCTCTCATAGAGAGACAAGCTTTTGAGCAGATTTGGGCTAGATTTCACTTAATTTCAACAGATGCACTATTTTAACATTACTGGTCTCAGAAACCTGTAAACTGACAATCTTGAGCATTGAAGTCCTAACACATGTTTTTGTGCATATAACTTCTAACACATTAAAAACTGTCTTACAGCATTGCAAAAACATTGTATTTCATAAGGCATAAGCATCTTTCAGTTTGGCAAGATTTGCACTGAATATTGAATGAAACAGCTTTCTCTCATAGAGAGACAAGCTTTTGAGCAGATTTGGGCTAGATTTCACTTCATTTGAACAGAAGCACTATTTTAACATTACTGGTCTCAGAAACCTGTAAACTGACAATCTTGAGCATTGAAGTCCTAACATAAGTTTTTGTGCATATAACTTCTAACACATTAAAAACTGTCTTACAGCATTGCAAAAACATTGTATTTCATAAGGCATAAGAATCTTTCAGTTTGGCAAGATTTGCACTGAATATTGAAAGAAGCAGCTTTCTCTCATAGAGAGACAAGCTTTTGAGCAGATTTGGGCTAGATTTCACTTAATTTCAACTGAAGCACTATTTTAACATTACTGGTCTCAGAAACCTGTAAACTGACAATCTAGAGCATTGAAGTCCTAACACATGTTTTTGTGCATATAACTTCTAACACATTAAAAACTGTCTTACAGCATTGCAAAAACATTGTATTTCGTAAGGCATAAGCATCTTTCAGTTTGGCAAGATTTGCACTGAATATTGAATGAAGCAGCTTTCTCTCATAGAGAGACAAGCTTTTGAGCAGATTTGGGCTAGATTTCACTTCATTTGAACCGAAGCACTATTTTAATATTACTGGTCTCAGAAACCTGTTAACTGACAATCTTGAGCATTGAAGTCCTAACATAAGTTTTTGTGCATATAACTTCTAACACATTAAAAACTATCTCACTGCATTGCAGAAATCATTTTAATTCATAAGACATAAGCATCTTTCAGTTTGGCAAGATTTGCACTGAACACTGAATGAAGCAGCTCTAACTGACAGAGAGAGAAGCTTTTGAGCAGATTTGGGCTAGATTTCACTTCATTTGAACAGAAGCACTATTTCAACATTACTGGTCTCAGAAACCTGTAAACTGACAATCTTGAGCATTGAAGTCCTAACATAAGTTTTTGTGCATATAACTTTTAACACATTAAAAACTGTCTTACAGCATTGCAAAAACATTGTATTTCATAAGGCATAAGCATCTTTCAGTTTGGCAAGATTTGCACTGAATATTGAATGAAGCAGCTTTCTCTCATAGAGAGACAAGCTTTTGAGCAGATTTAGGCTAGATTTCACTTCATTTGAACAGAAGCACTATTTCAACATTACTGGTCTCAGAAACCTGTAAACTGACAATCTTGAGCATTGAAGTCCTAACATAAGGTTTTGTGCATATAACTTCTAACACATTAAAAACTGTCTTACAGCATTTGCAAAAACATTGTATTTCATAAGGCATAAGCATCTTTCAGTTTGGCAAGATTTGCACTGAATATTGAATGAAGCAGCTTTCTCTCATAGAGAGACAAGCTTTTGAGCAGATTTGGGCTAGATTTCACTTCATTTGAACAGAAGCACTATTTTAACATTACTGGTCTCAGAAACCTGTAAACTGACAATCTTGAGCATTTAAGTCCTAACATAAGTTTTTGTGCATATAACTTCTAACACATTAAAAACTGTCTCACTGCATTGCAGAAATCATTTTATTTCATAAGACATAAGCATCATTCAGTATGGCAAGATTTGCATTGAACACTGAATGAAGCAGCTCTAACTCACAGAGAGAGAAGCTTTTGAGCAGATTTGGGCTAGTTTTCACTTCATTTGAACAGAAGCACTATTTGAACATTACTGGTCTCAGAAACCTTTAAACTGACAATCTTGAGCATTGAAGTCCTAACACAAGGTTTTGTGCATATAACTTCTAACACATTAAAAACTGTCTTACAGCATTTGCAAAAACATTGTATTTCATAAGGCATAAGCATCTTTCAGTTTGGCAAGATTTGCACTGAATATTGAATGAAGCAGCTTTCTCTAATAGAGAGACAAGCTTTTGAGCAGATTTGGGCTAGATTTCTCTTCATTTGAACAGAAGCACTATTTCAACATTACTGGTCTCAGAAACTTGTAAACTGACAATCTTGAGCATTGAAGTCCTAACATAAGTTTTTGTGCATATAACTTCTAACACATTAAAAACTGTCTCACTGCATTTGCAAAAACATTGTATTTCATAAGGCATAAGCATCTTTCAGTTTGGCAAGATTTGCACTGAATATTGAATGAAGCAGCTTTCTCTCATAGAGAGACAAGCTTTTGAGCAGATTTGGGCTAGATTTCACTTAATTTCAACAGATGCACTATTTTAACATTACTGGTCTCAGAAACCTGTAAACTGACAATCTTGAGCATTGAAGTCCTAACACATGTTTTTGTGCATATAACTTCTAACACATTAAAAACTGTCTTACAGCATTGCAAAAACATTGTATTTCATAAGGCATAAGCATCTTTCAGTTTGGCAAGATTTGCACTGAAAATTGAATGAAGCAGCTTTCTCTAATAGAGAGACAAGCTTTTGAGCAGATTTGGGCTAGATTTCACTTCATTTGAACAGAAGCATTATTTCAACATTACTGGTCTCAGAAACCTGTAAACTGACAATCTTGAGCATTAAAGTCCTAACATAAGGTTTTGTGCATATAACTTCTAACACATTAAAAACTGTCTCACTGCATTGCAGAAATCATTTTATTTCATAAGACATAAGCATCTTTCAGTTTGGCAAGATTTGCACTGAACACTGAATGAAGCAGCTCTAACTGACAGAGAGAGAAGCTTTTGAGCAGATTTGGGCTAGATTTCACTTCATTTGAACAGAAGCACTATTTCAACATTACTGGTCTCAGAAACCTGTAAACTGACAATCTTGAGCATTGAAGTCCTAACATAAGTTTTTGTGCATATAACTTCTAACACATTAAAAACTATCTCACTGCATTGCAGAAATCATTTTAATTCATAAGACATAAGCATCTTTCAGTTTGGCAAGATTTGCACTGAACACTGAATGAAGCAGCTCTAACTGACAGAGAGAGAAGCTTTTGAGCAGATTTGGGCTAGATTTCACTTCATTTGAACAGAAGCACTATTTCAACATTACTGGTCTCAGAAACCTGTAAACTGACAATCTTGAGCATTTAAGTCCTAACATAAGTTTTTGTGCATATAACTTCTAACACATTAAAAAACTGTCTCACTGCATTGCAGAAATCATTTTATTTCATAAGACATAAGCATCTTTCAGTTTGGCAAGATTTGCATTGAACACTGAATGAAGCAGCTCTAACTCACAGAGAGAGAAGCTTTTGAGCAGATTTGGGCTAGATGTCACTTCATTTGAACAGAAGCACTATTTCAACATTACTGGTCTCAGAAACCTGTAAACTGACAATCTTGAGCATTGAAGTCCTAACATAAGTTTTTGTGCATATAACTTCTAACACATTAAAAACTGTCTCACTGCATTGCAGAAATCATTTTATTTCATAAGACATAAGCATCTTTCAGTTTGGCAAGATTTGCACTGAATATTGAATGAAGCAGCTTTCTCTCATAGAGAGACAAGCTTTTGAGCAGATTTGGGCTAGATTTCACTTCATTTGAACAGAAGCACTATTTCAACATTACTGGTCTCAGAAACCTGTAAACTGACAATCTTGAGCATTGAAGTCCTAACATAAGTTTTTGTGCATATAACTTCTAACACATTAAAAACTGTCTCACTGCATTGCAGAAATCATTTTATTTCATAAGACATAAGCATCTTTCAGTTTGGCAAGATTTGCACTGAATATTGAATGAAGCAGCTTTCTCTCATAGAGAGACAAGCTTTTGAGCAGATTTGGGCTAGATTTCACTTCATTTGAACAGAAGCACTATTTCAACATTACTGGTCTCAGAAACCTGTAAACTGACAATCTTGAGCATTGAAGTCCTAACATAAGTTTTTGTGCATATAACTTCTAACACATTAAAAACTGTCTTACAGCATTGCAAAAACATTGTATTTCATAAGGCATAAGCATCTATCAGTTTGGCAAGATTTGCACTGAATATTGAATGAAGCAGCTTTCTCTCATAGAGAGACAAGCTTTTGAGCAGATTTGGGCTAGATTTCAGTTCATTTGAACAGAAGCACTATTTTAACATTACTGGTCTCAGAAACCTGTAAACTGACAATCTTGAGCATTGAAGTCCTAACATAAGGTTTTGTGCATATAACTTCTAACACATTAAAAACTGTCTTACAGCATTTGCAAAAAACATTGTATTTCATAAGGCATAAGCATCTTTCAGTTTGGCAAGATTTGCACTGAACACTGAATGAAGCAGCTCTAACTGACAGAGAGAGAAGCTTTTGAGCAGATTTGGGCTAGATTTCACTTCATTTGAACAGAAGCACTATTTCAACATTACTGGTCTCAGAAACCTGTAAACTGACAATCTTGCGCATTGAAGTCCTAACATAAGGTTTTGTGCATATAACTTCTAACACATTAAAAACTGTCTCACTGCATTGCAGAAATCATTTTATTTCATAAGACATAAGCATCTTTCAGTTTGGCAAGATTTGCACTGAACACTGAATGAAGCAGCTCTAACTGACAGAGAGAGAAGCTTTTGAGCAGATTTGGGCTAGATTTCACGTCATTTGAACAGAAGCACTATTTCAACATTACTGGTCTCAGAAACCTGTAAACTGACAATCTTGCGCATTGAAGTCCTAACATAAGTTTTTGTGCATATAACTTCTAACACATTAAAAACTATCTCACTGCATTGCAGAAATCATTTTAATTCATAAGACATAAGCATCTTTCAGTTTGGCAATATTTGCACTGAACACTGAATGAAGCAGCTCTAACTGACAGAGAGAGAAGCTTTTGAGCAGATTTGGGCTAGATTTCACTTTATTTGAACAGAAGCACTATTTCAACATTACTGGTCTCAGAAACCTGTAAACTGACAATCTTGAGCATTGAAGTCCTAACATAAGTTTTTGTGCATATAACTTCTAACACATTAAAAACTGTCTCACTGCATTGCAGAAATCATTTTATTTCATAAGACATAAGCATCTTTCAGTTTGGCAAGATTTGCACTGAATATTGAATGAAGCAGCTTTCTCTCATAGAGAGACAAGCTTTTGAGCAGATTTGGGCTAGATTTCAGTTCATTTGAACAGAAGCTCTATTTCAACATAACTGGTCTCAGAAACCTGTAAACTGACAATCTTGAGCATTGAAGTCCTAACATAAGTTTTTGTGCATATAACTTCTAACACATTAAAAACTGTCTTACAGCATTGCAAAAACATTGTATTTCATAAGGCATAAGAATCTTTCAGTTTGGCAAGATTTGCACTGAACATTGAATGAAGCAGCTTTCTTTCATAGAGAGACAAGCTTTTGAGCAGATTTGGGCTAGATTTCACTTCATTTGAATAGGAGCACTATTTTAACATTACTGGTCTCAGAAACCTGTAAACTGACAATCTTGAGCATTGAAGTCCTAACATAAGTTTTTGTGCATATAACTTCTAACACATTAAAAACTTTCTTACAGCATTGCAAAAACATTGTATTTCATAAGGCATAAGCATCTTTCAGTTTGGCAAGATTTGCACTGAATATTGAATGAAGCAGCTTTCTCTCATAGAGAGACAAGCTTTTGAGCAGATTTGGGCTAGATTTCACTTCATTTGAACAGAAGCACTATTTTAACATTACTGGTCTCAGAAACCTGTAAACTGACAATCTTGAGCATTTAAGTCCTAACATAAATTTTTGTGCATATAACTTCTAACACATTAAAAACTGTCTCACTGCATTGCAGAAATCATTTTATTTCATAAGACATAAGCATCATTCAGTATGGCAAGATTTGCATTGAACACTGAATGAAGCAGCTCTAACTCACAGAGAGAGAAGCTTTTGAGCAGATTTGGGCTAGTTTTCACTTCATTTGAACAGAAGCACTATTTTAACATTACTGGTCTCAGAAACCTGTAAACTGACAATCTTGAGCATTGAAGTCCTAACATAAGTTTTTGTGCATATGACTTCCAACACATTAAAAACTGTCTTACAGCATTTGCAAAAACATTGTATTTCATAAGGCATAAGCATCTTTCAGTTTGGCAAGATTTGCACTGAATATTGAATGAAGCAGCTTTCTCTAATAGAGAGACAAGCTTTTGAGCAGATTTGGGCTAGATTTCTCTTCATTTGAACAGAAGCACTATTTCAACATTACTGGTCTCAGAAACTTGTAAACTGACAATCTTGAGCATTGAAGTCCTAACATAAGTTTTTGTGCATATAACTTCTAACACATTAAAAACTGTCTCACTGCATTTGCAAAAACATTGTATTTCATAAGGCATAAGCATCTTTCAGTTTGGCAAGATTTGCACTGAATATTGAATGAAGCAGCTTTCTCTCATAGAGAGACAAGCTTTTGAGCAGATTTGGGCTAGATTTCACTTAATTTCAACAGATGCACTATTTTAACATTACTGGTCTCAGAAACCTGTAAACTGACAATCTTGAGCATTGAAGTCCTAACACATGTTTTTGTGCATATAACTTCTAACACATTAAAAACTGTCTTACAGCATTGCAAAAACATTGTATTTCATAAGGCATAAGCATCTTTCAGTTTGGCAAGATTTGCACTGAACACTGAATGAAGCAGCTCTAACTCACAGAGAGAGAGAAGCTTTTGAGCAGATTTGGGTTAGATTTCAATTCATTTGAACAGAAGCACTATTTTAACATTACTGGTCTCAGAAACCTGTAAACTGACAATCTTGAGCATTGGAAGTCCTAACATAAGGTTTTGTGCATATAACTTCTAACACATTAAAAACTGTCTTACAGCATTTGCAAAAACATTGTATTTCATAAGGCATAAGCATCTTTCAGTTTGGCAAGATTTGCACTGAAAATTGAATGAAGCAGCTTTCTCTAATAGAGAGACAAGCTTTTGAGCAGATTTGGGCTAGATTTCACTTCATTTGAACAGAAGCACTATTTCAACATTACTGGTCTCAGAAACCTGTAAACTGACAATCTTGAGCATTAAAGTCCTAACATAAGGTTTTGTGCATATAACTTCTAACACATTAAAAACTGTCTCACTGCATTGCAGAAATCATTTTATTTCATAAGACATAAGCATCTTTCAGTTTGGCAAGATTTGCACTGAACACTGAATGAAGCAGCTCTAACTGACAGAGAGAGAAGCTTTTGAGCAGATTTGGGCTAGATTTCACTTCATTTGAACAGAAGCACTATTTCAACATTACTGGTCTCAGAAACCTGTAAACTGACAATCTTGAGCATTTAAGTCCTAACATAAGTTTTTGTGCATATAACTTCTAACACATTAAAAACTGTCTCACTGCATTGCAGAAATCATTTTATTTCATAAGACATAAGCATCTTTCAGTTTGGCAAGATTTGCATTGAACACTGAATGAAGCAGCTCTAACTCACAGAGAGAGAAGCTTTTGAGCAGATTTGGGCTAGATGTCACTTCATTTGAACAGAAGCACTATTTCAACATTACTGGTCTCAGAAACCTGTAAACTGACAATCTTGAGCATTGAAGTCCTAACATAAGTTTTTGTGCATATAACTTCTAACACATTAAAAACTATCTCACTGCATTGCAGAAATCATTTTAATTCATAAGACATAAGCATCTTTCAGTTTGGCAAGATTTGCACTGAACACTGAATAAAGCAGCTCTAACTGACAGAGAGAGAAGCTTTTGAGCAGATTTGGGCTATATTTCACTTCATTTGAACAGAAGCACTATTTCAACATTACTGGTCTCAGAAACCTGTAAACTGACAATCTTGAGCATTGAAGTCCTAACATAAGTTTTTGTGCATATAACTTCTAAACACATTAAAAACTCTCTCACTGCATTGCAGAAATCATTTTATTTCATAAGACATAAGCATCTTTCAGTTTGGCAAGATTTGCACTGAATATTGAATGAAGCAGCTTTCTCTCATAGAGAGACAAGCTTTTGAGCAGATTTGGGCTAGATTTCACTTCATTTGAACAGAAGCACTATTTCAACATTACTGGTCTCAGAAACCTGTAAACTGACAATCTTGAGCATTGAAGTCCTAACATAAGTTTTTGTGCATATAACTTCTAACACATTAAAAACTGTCTTACAGCATTGCAAAAACATTGTATTTCATAAGGCATAAGAATCTTTCAGTTTGGCAAGATTTGCACTGAACATTGAATGAAGCAGCTTTCTTTCATAGAGAGACAAGCTTTTGAGCAGATTTGGGCTAGATTTCACTTCATTTGAATAGGAGCACTATTTTAACATTACTGGTCTCAGAAACCTGTAAACTGACAATCTTGAGCATTGAAGTCCTAACATAAGTTTTTGTGCATATAACTTCTAACACATTAAAAACTGTCTTACAGCATTGCAAAAACATTGTATTTCATAAGGCATAAGCATCTATCAGTTTGGCAAGATTTGCACTGAATATTGAATGAAGCAGCTTTCTCTCATAGAGAGACAAGCTTTTGAGCAGATTTGGGCTAGATTTCAGTTCATTTGAACAGAAGCACTATTTTAACATTACTGGTCTCAGAAACCTGTAAACTGACAATCTTGAGCATTGAAGTCCTAACATAAGGTTTTGTGCATATAACTTCTAACACATTAAAAACTGTCTTACAGCATTTGCAAAAAACATTGTATTTCATAAGGCATAAGCATCTTTCAGTTTGGCAAGATTTGCACTGAAAATTGAATGAAGCAGCTTTCTCTAATAGAGAGACAAGCTTTTGAGCAGATTTTGGCTAGATTTCACTTCATTTGAACAGAAGCACTATTTCAACATTACTGGTCTCAGAAACCTGTAAACTGACAATCTTGAGCATTGAAGTCCTAACATAAGGTTTTGTGCATATAACTTCTAACACATTAAAAACTGTCTCACTGCATTGCAGAAATCATTTTATTTCATAAGACATAAGCATCTTTCAGTTTGGCAAGATTTGCACTGAACACTGAATGAAGCAGCTCTAACTGACAGAGAGAGAAGCTTTGGAGCAGATTTGGGCTAGATTTCACTTCATTTGAACAGAAGCACTATTTCAACATTACTGGTCTCAGAAACCTGTAAACTGACAATCTTGCGCATTGAAGTCCTAACATAAGGTTTTGTGCATATAACTTCTAACACATTAAAAACTATCTCACTGCATTGCAGAAATCATTTTAATTCATAAGACATAAGCATCTTTCAGTTAGGCAATATTTGCACTGAACACTGAATGAAGCAGCTCTAACTGACAGAGAGAGAAGCTTTTGAGCAGATTTGGGCTAGATTTCACTTTATTTGAACAGAAGCACTATTTCAACATTACTGGTCTCAGAAACCTGTTAACTGACAATCTTGAGCATTGAAGTCCTAACATAAGTTTTTGTGCATATAACTTCTAACACATTAAAAACTATCTCACTGCATTGCAGAAATCATTTTAATTCATAAGACATAAGCATCTTTCAGTTTGGCAAGATTTGCACTGAACACTGAATGAAGCAGCTCTAACTGACAGAGAGAGAAGCTTTTGAGCAGATTTGGGCTAGATTTCACTTCATTTGAACAGAAGCACTATTTCAACATTACTGGTCTCAGAAACCTGTAAACTGACAATCTTGAGCATTGAAGTCCTAACATAAGTTTTTGTGCATATAACTTCTAACACATTAAAAACTGTCTTACAGCATTGCAAAAACATTGTATTTCATAAGGCATAAGAATCTTTCAGTTTGGCAAGATTTGCACTGAACATTGAATGAAGCAGCTTTCTTTCATAGAGAGACAAGCTTTTGAGCAGATTTGGGCTAGATGTCACTTCATTTGAACAGAAGCACTATTTCAACATTACTGGTCTCAGAAACCTGTAAACTGACAATCTTGAGCATTGAAGTCCTAACATAAGTTTTTGTGCATATAACTTCTAACATATTAAAAACTGTCTTACAGCATTGCAAAAACATTGTATTTCATAAGGCATAAGAATCTTTCAGTTTTGCCAAGATTTGCACTGAATATTGAATGAAGCAGCTTTCTTTCATAGAAAGACAAGCTTTTGAGCAGATTTGGGCTAGATTTCACTTCATTTGAACAGAAGCACTATTTTAACATTACTGGTCTCAGAAACCTGTAAACTGACAATGTTGAGCATTGAAGTCCTAACATAAGTTTTTGTGCATATAACTTCTAACACATTAAAAACTGTCTTACAGCATTGCAAAAACATTGTATTTCATAAGGCATAAGCATCTTTCAGTTTGGCAAGATTTGCACTGAATATTGAATAAAGCAGCTTTCTCTCATAGAGAGACAAGCTTTTGAGCAGATTTGGGCTAGATTTCACTTAATTTCAACAGATGCACTATTTTAACATTATTGGTCTCAGAAACCTGTAAACTGACAATCTTGAGCATTGAAGTCCTAACACATGTTTTTGTGCATATAACTTCTAACACATTAAAAACTGTCTTACAGCATTGCAGAAATCATTTTATTTCATAAGACATAAGCATCTTTCAGTTTGGCAAGATTTGCCCTGAATATTGAATGAAGCAGCTTTCTCTCATAGAGAGACAAGTTTTTGAGCAGATTTAGGCTAGATTTCACTTCATTTGAACAGAAGCACTATTTCAACATTACTGGTCTCAGAAACCTGTAAACTGACAATCTTGAGCATTGAAGTCCTAACATAAGTTTTTGTGCATATAACTTCTAACACATTAAAAACTGTCTTACAGCATTTGCAAAAACATTGTATTTCATAAGGAATAAGCATCTTTCAGTTTGGCAAGATTTGCACTGAATATTGAATGAAGCAGCTTTCTCTAATAGAGAGACAAGCTTTTGAGCAGATTTGAGCTAGATTTCACTTAATTTGAACAGAAGCACTATTTCAACATTACTGGTCTCAGAAACCTGTAAACGGACAATCTTGAGCATTGAAGTCCTAACATAAGTTTTTGTGCATATAACTTCTAACACATTAAAAACTGTCTTACAGCATTGCAAAAACATTGTATTTCATAAGGCATAAGAATCTTTCAGTTTGGCAAGATTTGCACTGAATATTGAATGAAGCAGCTTTCCTTCATAGAGAGACAAGCTTTTAAAGCAGATTTGGGCTAGATTTCACTTCATTTGAACAGGAGCACTATTTTAACATTACTGGTCTCAGAAACCTGTAAACTGACAATCTTGAGCATTGAAGTCCTAACATAAGTTTTTGTGCATATAACTTCTAACACATTAAAAACTGTCTTACAGCATTGCAAAAACATTGTATTTCATAAGGCATAAGCATCTTTCAGTTTGGCAAGATTTGCACTGAATATTGAATGAAGCAGCTTTCTCTCATAGAGAGACAAGCTTTTGAGCAGATTTGGGCTAGATTACACTTCATTTGAACAGAAGCACTATTTTAACCTTACTGGTCTCAGAAACCTGTAAACTGACAATCTTGAGCATTTAAGTCCTAACATAAGTTTTTGTGCATATAACTTCTAACACATTAAAAACTGTCTCACTGCATTGCAGAAATCATTTTATTTCATAAGACATAAGCATCTTTCAGTATGGCAAGATTTGCATTGAACACTGAATGAAGACCTCTAACTCACAGAGAGAGAAGCTTTTGAGCAGATTTGGGCTAGTTTTCACTTCATTTGAACAGAAGCACTATTTGAACATTACTGGTCTCAGAAACCTGTAAACTGACAATCTTGAGCATTGAAGTCCTAACATAAGTTTTTGTGCATATAACTTCTAACACATTAAAAACTGTCTTACAGCATTTGCAAAAACATTGTATTTCATAAGGCATAAGCATCTTTCAGTTTGGCAAGATTTGCACTGAATATTGAATGAAGCAGCTTTCTCTAATAGAGAGACAAGCTTTTGAGCAGATTTGGGCTAGATTTCTCTTCATTTGAACAGAAGCACTATTTCAACATTACTGGTCTCAGAAACCTGTAAACTGACAATCTTGAGCATTGAAGTCCTAACATAAGTTTTTGTGCATATAACTTCTAACACATTAAAAACTGTCTTACAGCATTGCAAAAACATTGTATTTCATAAGGCATAAGCATCTATCAGTTTGGCAAGATTTGCACTGAATATTGAATGAAGCAGCTTTCTCTCATAGAGAGACAAGCTTTTGAGCAGATTTGGGCTAGATTTCAGTTCATTTGAACAGAAGCACTATTTTAACATTACTGGTCTCAGAAACCTGTAAACTGACAATCTTGAGCATTGGAAGTCCTAACATAAGTTTTTGTGCATATAACTTCTAACACATTAAAAACTGTCTCACTGCATTGCAGAAATCATTTTATTTCATAAGACATAAGCATCTTTCAGTTTGGCAAGATTTGCATTGAACACTGAATGAAGCAGCTCTAACTCACAGAGAGAGAAGCTTTTGAGCAGATTTGGGCTAGATTTCACTTCATTTGAACAGAAGCACTATTTGAACATTACTGGTCTCAGAAACCTGTAAACTGACAATCTTGAGCATTGAAGTCCTAACATAAGTTTTTGTGCATATAACTTCTAACACATTAAAAACTGTCTTACAGCATTTGCAAAAACATTGTATTTCATAAGGCATAAGCACCTTTCAGTCTGGCAAGATTTGCACTGAATATTGAATGAAGCGGCTTTCTCTCATAGAGAAACAAGCTTTTGAGCAGATTTGGGCTAGATTTCACTTCATTTGAACAGAAGCACTATTTCAACATTACTGGTCTCAGAAACCTGTAAACTGACAATCTTGAGTATTGAAGTCCTAACATAAATTTTTGTGCATATAACTTCTAACACATTAAAAACTGTCTCACTGCATTGCAGAAATCATTTTATTTCATAAGACATAAGCATCTTTCAGTTTGGAAAGATTTGCACTTAACACTGAATGAAGCATCTCTAACTCACAGAGAGAGAAGCTTTTGAGCAGATTTGGGCTAGATTTCACTTCATTTGAACAGAAGCACTATTTGAACATTACTGGTCTCAGAAACCTGTAAACTGACAATCTTGAGCATTGAAGTCCTAACATAAGTTTTTGTGCATATAACTTCTAACACATTAAAAACTGTCTTACAGCATTGCAAAAACATTGTATTTCATAAGGCATAAGAATCTTTCAGTTTGGCAAGATTTGCACTGAATATTGAATGAAGCAGCTTTCTTTCATAGAGAGACAAGCTTTTGAGCAGATTTGGGCTAGATTACACTTCATTTGAACAGAAGCACTATTTTAACATTACTGGTCTCAGAAACCTGTAAACTGACAATCTTGAGCATTTAAGTCCTAACATAAGTTTTTGTGCATATAACTTCTAACACATTAAAAACTGTCTCACTGCATTGCAGAAATCATTTTATTTCATAAGACATAAGCATCTTTCAGTTTGGCAAGATTTGCATTGAACACTGAATGAAGCACTCTAACTCACAGAGAGAGAAGCTTTTGAGCAGATTTGGGCTAGATTTCACTTCATTTGAACAGAAGCACTATTTGAACATTACTGGTCTCAGAAACCTGTAAACTGACAATCTTGAGCATTGAAGTCCTAACATAAGTTTTTGTGCATATAACTTCTAACACATTAAAAACTGTCTTACAGCATTTGCAAAAACATTGTATTTCATAAGGCATAAGCATCTTTCAGTTTGGCAAGATTTGCACTGAATATTGAATGAAGCAGCTTTCTCTAATAGAGAGACAAGCTTTTGAGCAGATTTGGGCTAGATTTCTCTTCATTTGAACAGAAGCACTATTTCAACATTACTGGTCTCAGAAACCTGTAAACTGACAATCTTGAGCATTGAAGTCCTAACATAAGTTTTTGTGCATATAACTTCTAACACATTAAAAACTGTCTTACAGCATTGCAAAAACATTGTATTTCATAAGGCATAAGCATCTATCAGTTTGGCAAGATTTGCACTGAATATTGAATGAAGCAGCTTTCTCTCATAGAGAGACAAGCTTTTGAGCAGATTTGGGCTAGATTTCAGTTCATTTGAACAGAAGCACTATTTTAACATTACTGGTCTCAGAAACCTGTAAACTGACAATCTTGAGCATTGGAAGTCCTAACATAAGTTTTTGTGCATATAACTTCTAACACATTAAAAACTGTCTCACTGCATTGCAGAAATCATTTTATTTCATAAGACATAAGCATCTTTCAGTTTGGCAAGATTTGCATTGAACACTGAATGAAGCAGCTCTAACTCACAGAGAGAGAAGCTTTTGAGCAGATTTGGGCTAGATTTCACTTCATTTGAACAGAAGCACTATTTGAACATTACTGGTCTCAGAATCCTGTAAACTGACAATCTTGAGCATTGAAGTCCTAACATAAGTTTTTGTGCATATAACTTCTAACACATTAAAAACTGTCTTACAGCATTTGCAAAAACATTGTATTTCATAAGGCATAAGCACCTTTCAGTCTGGCAAGATTTGCACTGAATATTGAATGAAGCGGCTTTCTCTCATAGAGAAACAAGCTTTTGAGCAGATTTGGGCTATATTTCACTTCATTTGAACAGAAGCACTATTTCAACATTACTGGTCTCAGAAACCTGTAAACTGACAATCTTGAGTATTGAAGTCCTAACATAAATTTTTGTGCATATAACTTCTAACACATTAAAAACTGTCTCACTGCATTGCAGAAATCATTTTATTTCATAAGACATAAGCATCTTTCAGTTTGGCAAGATTTGCACTTAACACTGAATGAAGCAGCTCTAACTCACAGAGAGAGAAGCTTTTGAGCAGATTTGGGCTAGATTTCACTTCATTTGAACAGAAGCACTATTTGAACATTACTGGTCTCAGAAACCTGTAAACTGACAATCTTGAGCATTGAAGTCCTAACATAAGTTTTTGTGCATATAACTTCTAACACATTAAAAACTGTCTTACAGCATTGCAAAAACATTGTATTTCATAAGGCATAAGAATCTTTCAGTTTGGCAAGATTTGCACTGAATATTGAATGAAGCAGCTTTCTTTCATAGAGAGACAAGCTTTTGAGCAGATTTGGGCTAGATTTCACTTCATTTGAAAAGAAACACTATTTTAACATTACTGGTCTCAGAAACCTGTAAACTGACAATCTTGAGCATTGAAGTCCTAACATAAGTTTTGTGCATATAACTTCTAACACATTAAAAACTGTCTTACAGCATTGCAAAAACATTGTATTTCATAAGGCATAAGCATCTTTCAGTTTGGCAAGATTTGCACTGAATATTGAATAAAGCAGCTTTCTCTCATAGAGAGACAAGCTTTTGAGCAGATTTGGGCTAGATTTCACTTAATTTCAACAGATGCACTATTTTAACATTACTGGTCTCAGAAACCTGTAAACTGACAATCTTGAGCATTGAAGTCCTAACACATGTTTTTGTGCATATAACTTCTAACACATTAAAAACTGTCTTACAGCATTGCAAAAACATTGTATTTCATACGGCATAAGCATCTTTCAGTTTGGCAAGATTTGCACTGAATATTGAATGAAGCAGCTTTCTCTCATAGAGAGACAAGCTTTTGAGCAGATTTGGGCTAGATTTCACTTCATTTGAACAGAAACACTATTTTAACATTACTGGTCTCAGAAACCTGTAAACTGACAATCTTGAGCATTGAAGTCCTAACATAAGTTTTTGTGCATATAACTTCTAACACATTAAAAACTGTCTTACAGCATTGCAAAAACATTGTATTTCATAAGGCATAAGCATCTTTCAGTTTGGCAAGATTTGCACTGAATATTGAATGAAGCAGCTTTCTCTCATAGAGATACAAGCTTTTGAGCAGATTTAGGCTAGATTTCACTTCATTTGAACAGAAGCACTATTTCAACATTACTGGTCTCAGAAACCTGTAAACTGACAATCTTGAGCATTGAAGTCCTAACATAAGGTTTTTTGCATATAACTTCTAACACATTAAAAACTGTCTTACAGCATTTGCAAAAACATTGTATTTCATAAGGCATAAGCATCTATCAGTTTGGCAAGATTTGCACTGAATATTGAATGAAGCAGCTTTCTCTCATAGAGAAACAAGCTTTTGAGCAGATTTGGGCTAGATTTCACTTCATTTGAACAGAAGCACTATTTCAACATTACTGGTCTCAAAAACCTGTAAACTGACAATCTTGAGCATTGGAAGTCCTAACATAAGTTTTTGTGCATATAACTTCTAACACATTAAAAACTGTCTTACAGCATTGCAAAAACATTGTATTTCATAAGGCATAAGCATCTATCAGTTTGGCAAGATTTGCACTGAATATTGAATGAAGCAGCTTTCTCTCATAGAGAGACAAGCATTTGAGCAGATTTGGGCTAGATTTCACTTCATTTGAACAGAAGCACTATTTTAACATTACTGGTCTCAGAAACCTGTAAACTGACAATATTGAGCATTGAAGTCCTAACATAAGTTTTTGTGCATATAACTTCTAACACATTAAAAACTGTCTTACAGCATTGCAAAAACATTGTATTTCATAAGGCACAAGCATCTATCAGTTTGGCAAGATTTGCTCTGAATATTGAATGTAGCAGCTCTAACTCACAGAGAGAGAAGCTTTTGAGCAGATTTGGGCTAGATTTCACTTCATTTGAACAGAAGCACTATTTCAACATTACTGGTCTCAGAAACCTGTAAACTGACAATCTTGAGCATTGAAGTCCTAACATAAGTTTTTGTGCATATAACTTCTAACACATTAAAAACTGTCTTACAGCATTGCAAAAACATTGTATTTCATAAGGCATAAGCATCTTTCAGTTTTGGCAAGATTTTCACTGAATATTGAATGAAGCAGCTTTCTCTAATAGAGAGACAAGCTTTTGAGCAGATTTGGGCTAGATTTCACTTCATTTGAACAGAAGCACTATTTTAACATTACTGGTCTCAGAAACCTGTAAACTGACAATCTTGAGCATTGAAATCCTAACATAAGGTTTTGTGCATATAACTTCTAACACATTAAAAACTGTCTCACTGCATTGCAGAACTCATTTTATTTCATAAGACATAAGCATCTTTCAGTTTGGCAAGATTTGCACTGAACATTTAATGAAGCAGCTCTAACTCACAGAGAGAGAAGCTTTTGAGCAGATTTGGGCTAGATTTCACTTCATTTGAAAAGAAGCACTATTTCAACATTACTGGTCTCAGAAACCTGTAAACTGACAATCTTGAGCATTGCAGTCCTAACACATGTTTTTGTGCATATAACTTCTAACACATTAAAAACTGTCTTACAGCATTGCAAAAACATTGTATTTCATAAGGCATAAGCATCTTTCAGTTTGGCAAGATTTGCACTGAACACTGAATGAAGCAGCTCTAACTCACAGAGAGAGAGAAGCTTTTGAGCAGATTTGGGCTAGATTTCAATTCATTTGAACAGAAGCACTATTTCAACATTACTGGTCTCAGAAACCTGTAAACTGACAATCTTGAGCATTGAAGTCCTAACATAAGGTTTTGTGCATATAACTTCTAACACATTAAAAACTGTCTCACAGCATTTGCAAAAACATTGTATTTCATAAGGCATAAGCATCTTTCAGTTTGGCAAGATTTGCACTGAATATTGTATAAAGCAGCTTTCTCTCGTAGAGAGACAAGCTTTTGAGCAGATTTGGGCTAGATTTCACTTCCTTTGAACAGAAGCACTATTTCAACATTACTGGTCTCAGAAACCTGTAAACTTCTAATCTTGAGCATTGAAGTCCTAACATAAGTTTTTGTGCATAAAACTTCTAACACATTAAAAACTGTCTCACTGCATTGCAGAAATCATTTTATTTCATAAGACATAAGCATCTTTCAATTTGGCAAGATTTGCATTGAACACTGAATGAAGCAGCTCTAACTCACAGAGAGAGAAGCTTTTGAGCAGATTTGGGCTAGATTTCAGTTCATTTGAACAGAAGCACTATTTGAACATTACTGGTCTCAGAAACCTGTAAACTGACAATCTTGAGCATTGGAAGTCCTAACATAAGTTTTTGTGCATATAACTTCTAACACATTAAAAACTGTCTCACTGCATTGCAGAAATCATTTTATTTCATAAGACATAAGCATCTTTCAGTTTGGCAAGATTTGCATTGAACACTGAATGAAGCAGCTCTAACTCACAGAGAGAGAAGCTTTTGAGCAGATTTGGGCTAGATTTCACTTCATTTGAACAGAAGCACTATTTGAACATTACTGGTCTCAGAATCCTGTAAACTGACAATCTTGAGCATTGAAGTCCTAACATAAGTTTTTGTGCATATAACTTCTAACACATTAAAAACTGTCTTACAGCATTTGCAAAAACATTGTATTTCATAAGGCATAAGCACCTTTCAGTCTGGCAAGATTTGCACTGAATATTGAATGAAGCGGCTTTCTCTCATAGAGAAACAAGCTTTTGAGCAGATTTGGGCTATATTTCACTTCATTTGAACAGAAGCACTATTTCAACATTACTGGTCTCAGAAACCTGTAAACTGACAATCTTGAGTATTGAAGTCCTAACATAAATTTTTGTGCATATAACTTCTAACACATTAAAAACTGTCTCACTGCATTGCAGAAATCATTTTATTTCATAAGACATAAGCATCTTTCAGTTTGGCAAGATTTGCACTTAACACTGAATGAAGCAGCTCTAACTCACAGAGAGAGAAGCTTTTGAGCAGATTTGGGCTAGATTTCACTTCATTTGAACAGAAGCACTATTTGAACATTACTGGTCTCAGAAACCTGTAAACTGACAATCTTGAGCATTGAAGTCCTAACATAAGTTTTTGTGCATATAACTTCTAACACATTAAAAACTGTCTTACAGCATTGCAAAAACATTGTATTTCATAAGGCATAAGAATCTTTCAGTTTGGCAAGATTTGCACTGAATATTGAATGAAGCAGCTTTCTTTCATAGAGAGACAAGCTTTTGAGCAGATTTGGGCTAGATTTCACTTCATTTGAAAAGAAACACTATTTTAACATTACTGGTCTCAGAAACCTGTAAACTGACAATCTTGAGCATTGAAGTCCTAACATAAGTTTTGTGCATATAACTTCTAACACATTAAAAACTGTCTTACAGCATTGCAAAAACATTGTATTTCATAAGGCATAAGCATCTTTCAGTTTGGCAAGATTTGCACTGAATATTGAATAAAGCAGCTTTCTCTCATAGAGAGACAAGCTTTTGAGCAGATTTGGGCTAGATTTCACTTAATTTCAACAGATGCACTATTTTAACATTACTGGTCTCAGAAACCTGTAAACTGACAATCTTGAGCATTGAAGTCCTAACACATGTTTTTGTGCATATAACTTCTAACACATTAAAAACTGTCTTACAGCATTGCAAAAACATTGTATTTCATACGGCATAAGCATCTTTCAGTTTGGCAAGATTTGCACTGAATATTGAATGAAGCAGCTTTCTCTCATAGAGAGACAAGCTTTTGAGCAGATTTGGGCTAGATTTCACTTCATTTGAACAGAAACACTATTTTAACATTACTGGTCTCAGAAACCTGTAAACTGACAATCTTGAGCATTGAAGTCCTAACATAAGTTTTTGTGCATATAACTTCTAACACATTAAAAACTGTCTTACAGCATTGCAAAAACATTGTATTTCATAAGGCATAAGCATCTTTCAGTTTGGCAAGATTTGCACTGAATATTGAATGAAGCAGCTTTCTCTCATAGAGATACAAGCTTTTGAGCAGATTTAGGCTAGATTTCACTTCATTTGAACAGAAGCACTATTTCAACATTACTGGTCTCAGAAACCTGTAAACTGACAATCTTGAGCATTGAAGTCCTAACATAAGGTTTTTTGCATATAACTTCTAACACATTAAAAACTGTCTTACAGCATTTGCAAAAACATTGTATTTCATAAGGCATAAGCATCTATCAGTTTGGCAAGATTTGCACTGAATATTGAATGAAGCAGCTTTCTCTCATAGAGAAACAAGCTTTTGAGCAGATTTGGGCTAGATTTCACTTCATTTGAACAGAAGCACTATTTCAACATTACTGGTCTCAAAAACCTGTAAACTGACAATCTTGAGCATTGGAAGTCCTAACATAAGTTTTTGTGCATATAACTTCTAACACATTAAAAACTGTCTTACAGCATTGCAAAAACATTGTATTTCATAAGGCATAAGCATCTATCAGTTTGGCAAGATTTGCACTGAATATTGAATGAAGCAGCTTTCTCTCATAGAGAGACAAGCATTTGAGCAGATTTGGGCTAGATTTCACTTCATTTGAACAGAAGCACTATTTTAACATTACTGGTCTCAGAAACCTGTAAACTGACAATATTGAGCATTGAAGTCCTAACATAAGTTTTTGTGCATATAACTTCTAACACATTAAAAACTGTCTTACAGCATTGCAAAAACATTGTATTTCATAAGGCACAAGCATCTATCAGTTTGGCAAGATTTGCTCTGAATATTGAATGTAGCAGCTCTAACTCACAGAGAGAGAAGCTTTTGAGCAGATTTGGGCTAGATTTCACTTCATTTGAA
This sequence comes from Carassius carassius, assembly GCF_963082965.1. NCBI lineage: Eukaryota > Metazoa > Chordata > Actinopteri > Cypriniformes > Cyprinidae > Carassius > Carassius carassius. Next base: position 182,732 of record NW_026775039.1, read on the forward strand.
CAGAAGCACTATTTCAACATTACTGGTCTCAGAAACCTGTAAACTGACAATCTTGAGCATTGAAGTCCTAACATAAGTTTTTGTGCATATAACTTCTAACACATTAAAAACTGTCTTACAGCATTGCAAAAACATTGTATTTCATAAGGCATAAGCATCTTTCAGTTTTGGCAAGATTTTCACTGAATATTGAATGAAGCAGCTTTCTCTAATAGAGAGACAAGCTTTTGAGCAGATTTGGGCTAGATTTCACTTCATTTGAACAGAAGCACTATTTTAACATTACTGGTCTCAGAAACCTGTAAACTGACAATCTTGAGCATTGAAATCCTAACATAAGGTTTTGTGCATATAACTTCTAACACATTAAAAACTGTCTCACTGCATTGCAGAACTCATTTTATTTCATAAGACATAAGCATCTTTCAGTTTGGCAAGATTTGCACTGAACATTTAATGAAGCAGCTCTAACTCACAGAGAGAGAAGCTTTTGAGCAGATTTGGGCTAGATTTCACTTCATTTGAAAAGAAGCACTATTTCAACATTACTGGTCTCAGAAACCTGTAAACTGACAATCTTGAGCATTGCAGTCCTAACACATGTTTTTGTGCATATAACTTCTAACACATTAAAAACTGTCTTACAGCATTGCAAAAACATTGTATTTCATAAGGCATAAGCATCTTTCAGTTTGGCAAGATTTGCACTGAACACTGAATGAAGCAGCTCTAACTCACAGAGAGAGAGAAGCTTTTGAGCAGATTTGGGCTAGATTTCAATTCATTTGAACAGAAGCACTATTTCAACATTACTGGTCTCAGAAACCTGTAAACTGACAATCTTGAGCATTGAAGTCCTAACATAAGGTTTTGTGCATATAACTTCTAACACATTAAAAACTGTCTCACAGCATTTGCAAAAACATTGTATTTCATAAGGCATAAGCATCTTTCAGTTTGGCAAGATTTGCACTGAATATTGTATAAAGCAGCTTTCTCTCGTAGAGAGACAAGCTTTTGAGCAGATTTGGACTAGATTTCACTTCCTTTGAACAGAAGCACTATTTCAACATTACTGGTCTCAGAAACCTGTAAACTTCTAATCTTGAGCATTGAAGTCCTAACATAAGTTTTTGTGCATAAAACTTCTAACACATTAAAAACTGTCTCACTGCATTGCAGAAATCATTTTATTTCATAAGACATAAGCATCTTTCAATTTGGCAAGATTTGCATTGAACACTGAATGAAGCAGCTCTAACTCACAGAGAGAGAAGCTTTTGAGCAGATTTGGGCTAGATTTCACTTCATTTGAACAGAAGCACTATTTGAACATTACTGGTCTCAGAAACCTGTAAACTGACAATCTTGAGCATTGAAGTCCTAACATAAGTTTTTGTGCATATAACTTCTAACACATTAAAAACTGTCTTACAGCATTTGCAAAAACATTGTATTTCATAAGGCATATGCATCTTTCAGTTTGGCAAGATTTGCACTGAATATTGAATGAAGCAGCTTTCTCTAATAGAAAGACAAGCTTTTGAGCAGATTTGGGCTAGATTTCTCTTCATTTGAACAGAAGCACTATTTCAACATTACTGGTCTCAGAAACCTGTAAACTGACAATCTTGAGCATTGAAGTCCTAACATAGGTTTTTGTGCATATAACTTCTAACACATTAAAAACTGTCTTACAGGATTGCAAAAACATTGTATTTCATAAGGCATAAGCATCTATCAGTTTGGCAAGATTTGCACTGAAAATTGAATGAAGCAGCTTTCTCTCATAGAGAGACAAGCTTTTTAGCAGATTTGGGCTAGATTTCACTTCATTTGAACAGAAGCACTATTTCAACATTACTGGTCTCAGAAACCTGTAAACTGACAATCTTGAGCATTGAAGTCCTAACATAAGGTTTTGTGCATATAACTTCTAACACATTAAAAACTGTCTTACAGCATTGCAAAATAATTTTATTTCATAAGACATAAGCACCTTTCAGTTTGGCTAGATTTGCACTGAATATTGAATGACGCAGCTTTCTCTCATAGAGAGACAAGCTTTTGAGCAGATTTGGGCTAGATTTCACTTCATTTGAACAGAAGCACTATTTTAACATTACTGGTCTCAGAAACCTGTAAACTGACAATCTTGAGCATTGAAGTCCTAACATAAGGTTTTGTGCATATAACTTCTAACACATTAAAAACTGTCTTACAGCATTGCAAAAACATTGTATTTCATAAGGCATAAGCATCTTTCAGTTTGGCAAGATTTGCACTGAATATTGAATGAAGCAGCTTTCTCTCATAGAGAGACAAGCTTTTGAGCAGATTTGGGCTAGATTTCACTTCATTTGAACAGAAGCACTATTTTAACATTACTGGTCTCAGAAACCTGTAAACTGACAATCTTGAGCATTGAAGTCCTAACATAGGTTTTTGTGCATATAACTTCTAACACATTAAAAACTATCTTACAGCATTGCAGAAATCATTTTATTTCATAAGACATAAGCATCTTTCAGTTTGGCAAGATTTGCACTGAATATTGAATAAAGCAGCTTTCTCTAATAGAGAGACAAGCTTTTGAGCAGATTTGGGCTAGATTTCACTTCATTTGAACAGAAGCACTATTTTAACATTACTGGTCTCAGAAACCTGTAAACTGACAATCTTGAGCATTTAAGTCCTAACACATGTTTTTGTGCATATAACTTCTAACACAATAAAAACTGTCTTACAGCATTGCAAAAACATTGTATTTCATAAGGCATAAGCATCTTTCAGTTTGGCAAGATTTGCACTGAATATTGAATGAAGCAGCTTTCTCTCATAGAGAGACAAGCTTTTGAGCAGATTTGGGCTATATTTCACTTCATTTGAACAGAAGCACTATTTGAACATTACTGGTCTCAGAAACCTGTAAACTGACAATCTTGAGCATTTAAGTCCTAACATAAGTTTTTGTGCATAAAACTTCTAACACATTAAAAACTGTCTCACTGCATTGCAGAAATCATTTTATTTCATAAGACATAAGCATCTTTCAGTTTGGCAAGATTTGCATTGAACACTGAATGAAGCAGCTCTAACTCACAGAGAGAGAAGCTTTTGAGCAGATTTGGGCTAGATTTCACTTCATTTGAACAGAAGCACTATTTGAACATTACTGGTCTCAGAAACCTGTAAACTGACAATCTTGAGCATTGCAGTCCTAACACATGTTTTTGTGCATATAACTTCTAACACATTAAAAACTGTCTTACAGCATTGCAAAAACATTGTATTTCATAAGGCATAAGCATCTTTCAGTTTGGCAAGATTTGCACTGAACACTGAATGAAGCAGCTCTAACTCACAGAGAGAGAGAAGCTTTTGAGCAGATTTGGGCTAGATTTCACTTCATTTGAACAGAAGCACTATTTCAACATTACTGGTCTCAGAAACCTGTAAACTGACAATCTTGAGCATTGAAAGTCCTAACATATGTTTTTGTGCATATAACTTCTAACACATTAAAAACTGTCTTACAGCATTGCAAAATAATTTTATTTCATAAGACATAAGCACCTTTCAGTTTGGCTAGATTTGCACTGAATAATGAATGACGCAGCTTTCTCTCATAGAGAGACAAGCTTTTGAGCAGATTTGGGCTAGATTTCACTTCATTTGAACAGAAGCACTATTTCAACATTACTGGTCTCAGAAACCTGTAAACTGACAATCTTGAGCATTGAAGTCCTAACATAAGGTTTTGTGCATATAACTTCTAACACATTAAAAACTGTCTTACAGCATTTGCAAAAACCATTGTATTTCATAAGGCATAAGCATCTTTCAGCTTGGCAAGATTTGCATTGAATATTGTATACAGCAGCTTTCTCTCATAGAGAGACAAGCTTTTGAGCAGATTTGGGCTAGATTTCACTTCATTTGAACAGAAGCACTATTTTAACATTACTGGTCTCAGAAACCTGTAAACTGACAATCTTGAGCATTGAAGTCCTAACATAAGTTTTTGTGCATATAACTTCTAACACATTAAAAACTGTCTTACAGCATTGCAAAAACATTGTATTTCATAAGGCATAAGCATCTATCAGTTTGGCAAGATTTGCACTGAATATTGAATGAAGCAGCTTTCTCTCATAGAGAGACAAGCTTTTGGGCAGATTTGGGCTAGATTTCACTTCATTTGAACAGAAGCACTATTTCAACATTACTGGTCTCAGAAACCTGTAAACTGACAATCTTGAGCATTGAAGTCCTAACATAAGGTTTTGTGCATATAACTTCTAACACATTAAAAACTGTCTTACAGCATTGCAAAATAATTTTATTTCATAAGACATAAGCACCTTTCAGTTTGGCTAGATTTGCACTGAATATTGAATGACGCAGCTTTCTCTCATAGAGAGACAAGCTTTTGAGCAGATTTGGGCTAGATTTCACTTCATTTGAACAGAAGCACTATTTCAACATTACTGGTCTCAGAAACCTGTAAACTGACAATCTTGAGCATTGAAGTCCTAACATAAGGTTTTGTGCATATAACTTCTAACACATTAAAAACTGTCTTACAGCATTTGCAAAAACATTGTATTTTATAAGGCATAAGCATCTTTCAGTTTGGCAAGATTTGCACTGAATATTGTATACAGCAGCTTTCTCTCATAGAGAGACAAGCTTTTGAGCAGATTTGGGCTAGATTTCACTTCATTTGAACAGAAGCACTATTTTAACATTACTGGTCTCAGAAACCTGTAAACTGACAATCTTGAGCATTGAAGTCCTAACATAAGGTTTTGTGCATATAACTTCTAACACATTAAAAACTGTCTTACAGCATTGCAAAAACATTGTATTTCATAAGGCATAAGCATCTATCAGTTTGGCAAGATTTGCTCTGAATATTGAATGTAGTAGCTCTAACTCACAGAGAGAGAAGCTTTTGAGCAGATTTGGGCTAGATTTCACTTCATTTGAACAGAAGCACTATTTTAACATTACTGGTCTTAGAAACCTGTAAACTGACAATCTTGAGCATTGAAGTCCTAACATAAGGTTTTGTGCATATAACTTCTAACACATTAAAAACTGTCTCACAGCATTTGCAAAAACATTGTATTTCATAAGGCATAAGCATCTTTCAGTTTGGCAAGATTTGCACTGAATATTGTATAAAGCAGCTTCCTCTCATAGAGAGACAAGCTTTTGAGCAGATTTGGGCTAGATTTCACTTCATTTGAACAGAAGCACTATTTGAACATTACTGGTCTCAGAAACCTGTAAACTGACAATCTTGAGCATTGAAGTCCTAACATAAGTTTTTGTGCATATAACTTCTAACACATTAAAAACTGCCTTACAGCATTGCAAAAACATTTTATTTCATAAGGCATAAGCATCTATCAGTTTGGCAAGATTTGCTCTGAATATTGAATGTAGCAGCTTTCTCTCATAGAGAGAGAAGCTTTTGAGCAGATTTGGGCTAGATTTCACTTCATTTGAACAGAAGCACTATTTCAACATTACTGGTCTCAGAAACCTGTAATCTGACAATCTTGAGCATTGAAGTCCTAACATAAGTTTTTGTGCATATAACTTCTAACACATTAAAAACTGTCTTACAGCATTTGCAAAAACATTGTATTTCATAAGGCATAAGCATCTTTCAGTTTGGCAAGATTTGCACTGAAAATTGAATAAAGCAGCTTTCTCTAATAGAGAGACAAGCTTTTGAGCAGATTTGGGCTAGATTTCACTTCATTTGAACAGAAGCACTATTTCAACATTACTGGTCTCAGAAACCTGTAAACTGACAATCTTGAGCATTGAAGTCCTAACATAAGGTTTTGTGCATATAACTTCTAACACATTAAAAACTGTCTTACAGCATTGCAAAAAAAATTTATTTCATAAGACATAAGCACCTTTCAGTTTGGCTAGATTTGCACTGAATATTGAATGACGCAGCTTTCTCTCATAGAGAGACAAGCTTTTGAGCAGATTTGGGCTAGATTTCACTTCATTTGAACAGAAGCACTATTTCAACATTACTGGTCTCAGAAACCTGTAAACTGACAATCTTGAGCATTGAAGTCCTTACATAAGTTTTTGTGCATATAACTTCTAACACATTAAAAACTATCTCACTGCATTGCAGAAATCATTTTAATTCATAAGACATAAGCATCTTTCAGTTTGGCAAGATTTGCACTGAACACTGAATGAAGCAGCTCTAACTCACAGAGAGAGAAGCTTTTGAGCAGATTTGGGCTAGATTTCACTTCATTTGAACAGAAGCACTATTTCAACATTACTGGACTCAGAAACCTGTAAACTGACAATCTTGAGCATTGAAGTCCTAACATAAGTTTTTGTGCATATAACTTCTAACACATTAAAAACTGTCTTACAGCATTTGCAAAAACATTGTATTTCATAAGGCATAAGCATCTTTCAGTTTGGCAAGATTTGCACTGAATATTGTATAAAGCAGCTTTCTCTCATAGAGAGACAAGCTTTTGAGCAGATTTGGGCTAGATTTCACTTCATTTGAACAGAAGCACTATTTTAACATTACTGGTCTCAGAAACCTGTAAACTGACAATCTTGAGCATTGAAGTCCTAACATAAGGTTTTGTGCATATAACTTCTAACACATTAAAAACTGTCTTACAGCATTGCAAAATAATTTTATTTCATAAGACATAAGCACCTTTCAGTTTGGCTAGATTTGCACTGAATATTAAATGACGCAGCTTTCTCTCATAGAGAGACAAGCTTTTGAGCAGATTTGGGCTAGATTTCACTTCATTTGAACAGAAGCACTATTTCAACATTACTGGTCTCAGAAACCTGTAAACTGACAATCTTGAGCATTGAAGTCCTAACATAAGGTTTTGTGCATATAACTTCTAACACATTAAAAACTGTCTTACAGCATTTGCAAAAACATTGTATTTCATAAGGCATAAGCATCTATCAGTTTGGCAAGATTTGCACTGAATATTGAATGAAGCAGCTTTCTCTCATAGAGAGACAAGCTTTTGAGCAGATTTGGGCTAGATTTCACTTCATTTGAACAGAAGCACTATTTCAACATTACTGGTCTCAGAAACCTGTAAATTGACAATCTTGAGCATTGAAGTCCTAACATAAGGTTTTGTGCATATAACTTCTAACACATTAAAAACTGTCTTACAGCATTGCAAAATAATTTTATTTCATAAGACATAAGCACCTTTCAGTTTGGCAAGATTTGCACTGAATATTGAATGACGCAGCTTTCTCTCATAGAGAGACAAGCTTTTGAGCAGATTTGGGCTAGATTTCACTTCATTTGAACAGAAGCACTATTTCAACATTATTGGTCTCAGAAACCTGTAAACTGACAATCTTGAGCATTGAAGTCCTAACATAAGGTTTTGTGCATATAACTTCTAACACATTAAAAACTGTCTTACAGCATTTGCAAAAACATTGTATTTCATAAGGCATAAGCATCTTTCAGTTTGGCAAGATTTGCACTAAATATTGTATAAAGCAGCTTTCTCTCATAGAGAGACAAGCTTTTGAGCAGATTTGGGCTAGATTTCACTTCATTTGAACAGAAGCACTATTTCAACATTACTGGTCTCAGAAACCTGTAAACTGACAATCTTGAGCATTGAAGTCCTAACATAAGTTTTTGTGCATATAACTTCTAACACATTAAAAACTGTCTTACAGCATTGCAAAAACATTGTATTTCATAAGGCATAAGCATCTTTCAGTTTGGCAAGATTTGCACTGAATATTGAATGAAGCAGCTTTCTCTAATAGAGAGAGACAAGCTTTTGAGCAGATTTGGGCTAGATTTCACTTCATTTGAACAGAAGCACTATTTCAACATTACTGGTCTCAGAAACCTGTAAACTGACAATCTTGAGCATTGAAGTCCTAACATAAGTTTTTGTGCATATAACTTCTAACACATTAAAAACTGTCTTACAGCATTGCAAAAACATTGTATTTCTTAAGGCATAAGCATCTATCAGTTTGGCAAGATTTGCACTGAATATTGAATGAAGCAGCTTTCTCTCATAGAGAGACAAGCTTTTGAGCAGATTTGGGCTAGGTTTCACTTCATTTGAACAGATGCACTATTTCAACATTACTGGTCTCAGAAACCTGTAAACTGACAATCTTGAGCATTGAAGTCCTAACATAAGGTTTTGTGCATATAACTTCTAACACATTAAAAACTGTCTTACAGCATTGCAAAATAATTTTATTTCATAAGACATAAGCACCTTTCAGTTTGGCTAGATTTGCACTGAATATTGAATGACGCAGCTTTCTCTCATAGAGAGACAAGCTTTTGAGCAGATTTGGGCTAGATTTCACTTCATTTGAACAGGAGCACTATTTCAACATTACTGGTCTCAGAAACCTGTAAACTGACAATCTTGAGCATTGAAGTCCTAACATAAGTTTTTGTGCATATAACTTCTAACACATTAAAAGCTGTCTTACAGCATTGCAAAATCATTTTATTTCATAAGACATAAGCACCTTTCAGTCTGGCAAGATTTGCACTGAATATTGAATGAAGCAGCTTTCTCTCATAGAGAAACAAGCTTTTGAGGAGATTTCACTTCATTTGAACAGAAGTTCTATTTCAACATTACTGGTCTCAGAAACCTGTAAACTGACAATCTTGAGTATTGAAGTCCTAACATAAGTTTTTGTGCATATAACTTCTAACACATTAAAAACTGTCTCACTGCATTGCAGAAATCATTTTATTTCATAAGACATAAGCATCTTTCAGTTTGGCAAGATTTGCACTTAACACTGAATGAAGCAGCTCTAACTCACAGAGAGAGATGCTTTTGAGCAGATTTGGGCTAGATTTCACTTCATTTGAACAGAAGCACTATTTGAACATTACTGGTCTCAGAAACCTGTAAACTGACAATCTTGAGCATTGAAGTCCTAACATAAGTTTTTGTGCATATAACTTCTAACACAAAAACTATCTCACTGCATTGCAGAAATCATTTTAATTCATAAGACATAAGCATCTTTCAGCTTGGCAAGATTTGCACTGAACACTGAATGAAGCAGCTCTAACTCACAGAGAGAGAAGCTTTTGAGCAGATTTGGGCTAGATTTCACTTCATTTGAACAGAAGCACTATTTCAACATTACTGGTCTCAGAAACCTGTAAACAGACAATCTTGAGCATTGAAGTCCTAACATAAGTTTTTGTGCATATAACTTCTAACACATTAAAAGCTGTCTTACAGCATTTGCAAAAACATTGTATTTCATAAGGCATAAGCATCTTTCAGTTTGGCAAGATTTGCACTGACTATTGAATGAAGCAGCTTTCTCTCACAGAGAAACAAGCTTTTGAGCAGATTTGGGCTAGATTTCACTTCATTTGAACAGAAGCACTATTTCAACATTACTGGTCTCAGAAACCTGTAAACTGACAATCTTGAGTATTGTAGTCCTAACATAAGGTTTTGTGCATATAACTTCTAACACATTAAAAACTGTCTTACAGCATTGCAAAATAATTTTATTTCATAAGACATAAGCACCTTTCAGTTTGGCAAGATTTGCACTGAATATTGAATGACGCAGCTTTCTCTCATAGAGAGACAAGCTTTTGAGCAGATTTGGGCTAGATTTCACTTCATTTGAACAGAAGCACTATTTCAACATTACTGGTCTCAGAAACCTGTAAACTGACAATCTTGAGCATTGAAGTCCTAACATAAGGTTTTGTGCATATAACTTCTAACACATTAAAAACTGTCTTACAGCATTTGCAAAAACATTGTATTTCATAAGGCATAAGCATCTTTCAGTTTGGCAAGATTTGCACTGAATATTGTATAAAGCAGCTTTCTCTCATAGAGAGACAAGCATTTGAGCAGATTTGGGCTAGATTTCACTTCATTTGAACAGAAGCACTATTTCAACATTACTGGTCTCAGAAACCTCTAAACTGACAATCTTGAGCATTGAAGTCCTAACATAAGTTTTTGTGCATATAACTTCTAACACATTAAAAACTGTCTTACAGCATTTGCAAAAACATTGTATTTCATAAGGCATAAGCATCTTTCAGTTTGGCAAGATTTGCACTGAATATTGAATGAAGCAGCTTTCTCTAATAGAGAGAGACAAGCTTTTGAGCAGATTTGGGCTAGATTTCACTTCATTTGAACAGAAGCACTATTTCAACATTACTGGTCTCAGAAACCTGTAAACTGACAATCTTGAGCATTGAAGTCCTAACATAAGTTTTTGTGCATATAACTTCTAACACATTAAAAACTGTCTTACAGCATTGCAAAAACATTGTATTTCTTAAGGCATAAGCATCTATCAGTTTGGCAAGATTTGCACTGAATATTGAATGAAGCAGCTTTCTCTCATAGAGAGACAAGCTTTTGAGCAGATTTGGGCTAGATTTCACTTCATTTGAACAGATGCACTATTTCAACATTACTGGTCTCAGAAACCTGTAAACTGACAATCTTGAGCATTGAAGTCCTAACATAAGGTTTTGTGCATATAACTTCTAACACATTAAAAACTGTCTTACAGCATTGCAAAATAATTTTATTTCATAAGACATAAGCACCTTTCAGTTTGGCTAGATTTGCACTGAATATTGAATGACGCAGCTTTCTCTCATAGAGAGACAAGCTTTTGAGCAGATTTGGGCTAGATTTCACTTCATTTGAACAGAAGCACTATTTCAACATTACTGGTCTCAGAAACCTGTAAACTGACAATCTTGAGCATTGAAGTCCTAACATAAGTTTTTGTGCATATAACTTCTAACACATTAAAAGCTGTCTTACAGCATTGCAAAATAATTTTATTTCATAAGACATAAGCACCTTTCAGTCTGGCAAGATTTGCACTGAATATTGAATGAAGCAGCTTTCTCTCATAGAGAAACAAGCTTTTGAGGAGATTTCACTTCATTTGAACAGAAGTTCTATTTCAACATTACTGGTCTCAGAAACCTGTAAACTGACAATCTTGAGTATTGAAGTCCTAACATAAGTTTTTGTGCATATAACTTCTAACACAAAAACTATCTCACTGCATTGCAGAAATCATTTTAATTCATAAGACATAAGCATCTTTCAGCTTGGCAAGATTTGCACTGAACACTGAATGAAGCAGCTCTAACTCACAGAGAGAGACAAGCTTTTGAGCAGATTTGGGCTAGATTTCACTTCATTTGAACAGAAGCACTATTTCAACATTACTGGTCTCAGAAACCTGTAAACTGACAATCTCGAGCATTGAACTCCTAACATAAGGTTTTGTGCATATAACTTCTAACACATTAAAAACTGTCTCACTGCATTGCAGTAATCATTTTATTTCATAAGACATAAGCATCTTTCAGTTTGGCAAGATTTGCACTGAACATTGAATGAAGCAGCTCTAACTCACAGAGAGAGAAGCTTTTGAGCAGATTTGGGCTAGATTTCACTTCATTTGAACAGAAGCACTATTTCAACATTACTGGTCTCAGAAACCTCTAAACTGACAATCTTGAGCATTGAAGTCCTAACATAAGTTTTTGTGCATATAACTTCTAACACATTAAAAACTGTCTTACAGCATTTGCAAAAACATTGTATTTCATAAGGCATAAGCATCTTTCAGTTTGGCAAGATTTGCACTGAATATTGAATGAAGCAGCTTTCTCTAATAGAGAGAGACAAGCTTTTGAGCAGATTTGGGCTAGATTTCACTTCATTTGAACAGATGCACTATTTCAACATTACTGGTCTCAGAAACCTGTAAACTGACAATCTTGAGCATTGAAGTCCTAACATAAGGTTTTGTGCATATAACTTCTAACACATTAAAAACTGTCTTACAGCATTGCAAAATAATTTTATTTCATAAGACATAAGCACCTTTCAGTTTGGCTAGATTTGCACTGAATATTGAATGACGCAGCTTTCTCTCATAGAGAGACAAGCTTTTGAGCAGATTTGGGCTAGATTTCACTTCATTTGAACAGAAGCACTATTTCAACATTACTGGTCTCAGAAACCTGTAAACTGACAATCTTGAGCATTGAAGTCCTAACATAAGTTTTTGTGCATATAACTTCTAACACATTAAAAGCTGTCTTACAGCATTGCAAAATCATTTTATTTCATAAGACATAAGCACCTTTCAGTCTGGCAAGATTTGCACTGAATATTGAATGAAGCAGCTTTCTCTCATAGAGAAACAAGCTTTTGAGGAGATTTCACTTCATTTGAACAGAGGTTCTATTTCAACATTACTGGTCTCAGAAACCTGTAAACTGACAATCTTGAGTATTGAAGTCCTAACATAAGTTTTTGTGCATATAACTTCTAACACATTAAAAACTGTCTCACTGCATTGCAGAAATCATTTTATTTCATAAGACATAAGCATCTTTCAGTTTGGCAAGATTTGCACTTAACACTGAATGAAGCAGCTCTAACTCACAGAGAGAGATGCTTTTGAGCAGATTTGGGCTAGATTTCACTTCATTTGAACAGAAGCACTATTTGAACATTACTGGTCTCAGAAACCTGTAAACTGACAATCTTGAGCATTGAAGTCCTAACATAAGTTTTTGTGCATATAACTTCTAACACAAAAACTATCTCACTGCATTGCAGAAATCATTTTAATTCATAAGACATAAGCATCTTTCAGCTTGGCAAGATTTGCACTGAACACTGAATGAAGCAGCTCTAACTCACAGAGAGAGAAGCTTTTGAGCAGATTTGGGCTAGATTTCACTTCATTTGAACAGAAGCACTATTTCAACATTACTGGTCTCAGAAACCTGTAAACAGACAATCTTGAGCATTGAAGTCCTAACATAAGTTTTTGTGCATATAACTTCTAACACATTAAAAACTGTCTTACAGCATTTGCAAAAACATTGTATTTCATAAGGCATAAGCATCTTTCAGTTTGGCAAGATTTGCACTGAATATTGAATGAAGCAGCTTTCTCTCACAGAGAAACAAGCTTTTGAGCAGATTTGGGCTAGATTTCACTTCATTTGAACAGAAGCACTATTTCAACATTACTGGTCTCAGAAACCTGTAAACTGACAATCTTGAGTATTGTAGTCCTAACATAAGTTTGGCAAGATTTTCACTGAATATTGAATGAAGCAGCTTTCTCTCATAGAGAGACAAGCTTTTGAGCAGATTTGGGCTAGATTTCACTTCATTTGAACAGAAGCACTATTTTAACATTACTGGTCTCAGAAACCTGTAAACTGACAATCTCGAGCATTGAACTCCTAACATAAGGTTTTGTGCATATAACTTCTAACACATTAAAAACTGTCTCACTGCATTGCAGTAATCATTTTATTTCATAAGACATAAGCATCTTTCAGTTTGGCAAGATTTGCACTGAACATTGAATGAAATAGCTCTAACTCACAGAGATAGAAGCTTTTGAGCAGATTTGGGCTAGATTTCACTTCATTTGAACAGAAGCACTATTTCAACATTACGGGTCTCAGAAACCTGTAAACTGACAATCTTGAGCATTGAAGTCCTAACATAAGGTTTTGTGCATATAACTTCTAACACTTTAAAAACTGTCTTACAGCATTAGCAAAAACATTGTATTTCATAAGGCATAAGCATCTTTCAGTTTGGCAAGATTTGCACTGAATATTGTATACAGCAGCTTTCTCTCATAGAGAGACAAGCTTTTGAGCAGATTTGGGCTAGATTTCACTTCATTTGAACAGAAGCACTATTTCAACATTACTGGTCTCAGAAACATGTAAACTGACAATCTTGAGCATTGAAGTCCTAACATAAGGTTTTGTGCATATAACTTCTAACACATTAAAAACTGTCTTACAGCATTTGCAAAAACATTGTATTTCATAAGGCATAAGCATCTTTCAGTTTGGCAAGATTTGCACTGAATATTGTATAAAGCAGCTTTCTCTCATAGAAAGACAAGCTTTTGAGCAGATTTGGGCTAGATTTCACTTAATTTGAACAGAAGCACTATTTCAACATTACTGGTCTCAGAAACCTGTAAACTGACAATCTTGAGCATTGAAGTCCTAACATAAGTTTTTGTGCATATAACTTCTAACACATTAAAAACTGTCTTACAGCATTGCAAAAACATTGTATTTCATAAGGCATAAGCATCTATCAGTTTGGCAAGATTTGCACTGAATATTGAATGAAGCAGCTCTAACTCACAGAGAGAGAAGCTTTTGAGCAGATTTGGGCTAGATTTCACTTCATTTGAACAGAAGCACTATTTCAACATTACTGGTCTCAGAAACCTGTAAACTGACAATCTTGAGCATTGAAGTCCTAACATAAGGTTTTGTGCATATAACTTCTAACACATTAAAAACTGTCTCACAGCATTTGCAAAAACATTGTATTTCATAAGGCATAAGCATCTTTCAGTTTGGCAAGATTTGCACTGAATATTGTATATAGCAGCTTCCTCTCATAGAGAGACAAGCTTTTGAGCAGATTTGGGCTAGATTTCACTTCATTTGAACAGAAGCACTATTTCAACATTACTGGTCTCAGAAACCTGTAAACTGACAATCTTGAGCATTGAAGTCCTAACATAAGTTCCTTTTCAGGAACTCGAGCTGCGTCGAAACGCTTTTGGGGAACGTCCCTGACGAGACCGACTCTGAATATCGTGTGCAATCAGTCCATCGGAAAGGCGTGACGTCACGGGCGGGGTGACGTAGCGACCAGGAAGCTATAAAAGCACGTGCCGTGCAGCTGGCTTCAGCTTCGAATCTGTCAGCAAGCGCTCTGTGTGTGCATGTGCAAAAGTCTGTCCTGTTGGTCCTATTTATTGTTGTCTGTCCCTTATCTTAAAAAGATCGCTAAAACAGCTCAATATGCCTAAGCAGAAGCAAAAGACCAAACATTTGAAGGGCGATTTCAAGCCGCGTTACAGGCTGTGCGTGGCTTGCCTGGGATCGAAGCACGCTGAGTCGGCTCTCGAGGGGGCCGGCTGCCCGCATTGCGAACGTTTGCCAATGCGGACGCTTCGATCCCGGAGGGCTCTCTTCGAGGAGGGAGCCTTCACCAGCGTTCCTTGCGGTGCTGGCCCCGCTTCTGCCGAGGCAGAGCGGCTGCTGCACTCGTGGGGTTCGCAGGTGGATCTGTCAGAAGGAATGGAGACGGGCCAGTCCTTATCTCCTTCCTCATCTGCCAGATCCGGCGCCCAAGCCCTGGGTTCGGAAGCACGCTCGTCGGTTTCTTCCCCCCAGGGTGAGGGATCAGCTCTTCACCTCTCGTCCTCTGAGGAGGTCGATGTGGAGACTGTTGTTGGGGATTCGCCACCCCTGTCGCCCCAGTATGAGGAGCTTTTGGAGGTGGTCACGCGGGCAGTAGATAAATTAAAAATCGACTGGCCTGCTGAAAAACAGACTGAGCCGCAGAGAAGCAAGTTAGACGAACGCTTTCTGCGGCCGAAGCAACCACCTCCACGTCGGAGCCTTCCGTATTTTCCCGATCTCCATGATGAGTTATCGAGATCGTGGAATCACCCGTATTCGACCCGCCTCTTTGGCCCTGATTCACTATATTATGGCAACGTGATGGGGCTGGGAGAGCGTGGTTATAGAGCGATGCCACGGGTTGAACAGACGCTCGCGGGCTATCTGTCACCCGGTTCGGCCTCGTCTCTAAAGGCTCCGACATTGCCCACTAAGCCGCTTAGAGTTACATCATCGCTAGTGGGCAAAGGTTATGTGGCAGCAGGTCAGGCTGGGGCGTGCCTTCATACTATGGCAGTCCTGCAAGCTTATCAGGCTGACCGGCTGAGAGATGTCGATGAGGGGGAGGGGATTAAGTCTGAAGAGATTGAAGAACTCAGAAAGACCGCTGATCTCTCCCTCCGCGCCACTAAGGAGACCGCTCGCGCAATTGGGCGGTCTATGGCAGCCTTAGTGGCCGCGGAGAGGCATTTGTGGCTGACCCTGTCAGAAATTAAAGAACGAGACAGGGTCTGCCTCCTGGACGCCCCGCTTCAAGCCTCGGGCCTGTTCGGCGACACAGTTAATACTGTCGTCGACAGGTTCCAGGAGGCGCACAAGCAGGCAGCGGCGTTCCAGAGTTTCCTCCCTTGTCGCTCTCGTGGTGCATCTGGGCGGGAGATGACCACGCCACATACCGGCTCCTCACACCGGGAAGTGCAAAAGCAGAGCGTCGCCACTCGTGCTCCCCCACGTCGGGGCCGAGGGCAACGACGCTCTGAGTCGGGGGCTTCTAGGGCGAAAACCGATTTAAGATCTGTCATCGAAGCCCGGAAGTCCTCGACGAAAAGATCCTGACGCCAGGATCCAGAGGGTAGCCCCTGCTGGGGTAGAGCGCGGTTCACCTCATTACACGGTGCCCGTCTCACCTCAGTACCCTCAGGAGGTCGGTCTGCCAACCCTGCCAGAGCTTCAGGGCGCAGCGGCCTCCAGCGAGCGCCACCCCCAGTTACTTCCGCCCGTGAGCGTAGCGGAGCGGGGATGCTCGCCGCCCCTTCGGGGGCCTCTTACACCAGAGGTCAGTCTCGAGAGACTGATTCCCTTAGTAGATTATTTAGCAGCGTGGAAGCTACTGCCAAATGTATCTCAATGGGTCCTGCGTACAATAGAAAGAGGCTATTGCATTCAGTTCGGTCATCCACCACCGAAGTTCAATGGGGTTACACCGACTGTGGTCGGCCCCCAGCAGGCTCTGGTTATGGAACAAGAAGTGAATACCCTATTAAGGAAGGAGGCCATCGAGGTGGTCCCTCCTCTAGACAGGGAATCCGGATTTTACAGCCGGTATTTCATAGTTCCAAAGAAGGATGGGGGGTTGCGTCCGATCTTAGACTTGCGTCTCCTGAACCGCTCAGTTATGTCACTGAAGTTCAAGATGCTCACTGTCAACCAGGTTGTAGCTCAAATCAGATCCGAGGACTGGTTTGTCACAATAGATCTCAAAGACGCATACTTCCACATATCCATCCTTCCACAACACAGGAAGTTTCTGAGGTTCGCTTTCGGGGGCAAAGCTTATCAATATCGAGTACTTCCCTTTGGCCTCGCACTCTCACCCCGCACGTTCACGAAATGTATGGATGCGGCTCTGGTATCCCTCCGTATGCAGGGCATCCGCATTTTAAATTATATCGACGATTGGTTGATCCTAGCTCAATCAGAGCAGATGGCGGCTCGACATCGAGATGTCGTTCTCGCACACATGGGGGAGCTGGGTTTGAGACTAAACGCCAAGAAGAGTGTACTTTCTCCAGTTCAGAGAACCACCTATCTAGGCGTAGTGTGGAATTCGACCACGATGCAGGCACGCTTGTCTCCTGCTCGGATCGAGTCGATCCTCACATCAGTCGAGAGAGTCAAAGAAGGCCAGTCACTCACTGTCAAACAATTCCAGAGATTGTTAGGGCTGATGGCAGCTGCGTCCAACGTGATACCTTTTGGCCTGCTGTACATGAGACCCCTACAGTGGTGGCTCAAGTCCAAGGGCTTTTCCCCGAGGGGAAATCCACGTCGAGTTATCAAGGTCACGCGGCGGTGCCTTCGTGCCTTAGACATGTGGAGGAAACCTTGGTTCTTGAATCAGGGCCCGGTGCTGGGAGTTCCTTGTCGCCGTGTAACGCTAGCGACAGATGCGTCCCTCACCGGTTGGGGTGCGGTCATGAGCGGCCACCCTGCCCGCGGTCTGTGGAGTGGTCGCCATCTAACATGGCACATCAATTGCCTAGAGATACTAGCGGTCTATCGAGCATTGAAATATTTCCTCCCAGACCTGAGAGGTCACCATGTGTTGGTGCGCACCGACAACACATCAGTGGTCTCTTATATCAATCACCAGGGGGGTCTGCGTTCGCGCCCCTTGTACAAGCTGGCACACCAGATCCTTCTGTGGTCCCAGGTCAAGCTCCTCTCGATCAGAGCAGCGTATATTCCTGGGAGATTGAATGTGGGAGCAGACATACTGTCGAGACAGGGGCCGAGGCCCGGGGAATGGATGCTTCACCCCGAGGTGGTGAAGCACATATGGAGAGTACTTGGTACAGCCCAGGTGGACCTCTTTGCGACTCAGGAGACATCCCAATGTCCCCTCTGGTTCTCTCTAGTTCATCCAGCTCCTCTGGGACTGGACGCTATGGTACAGACCTGGCCGAGGCTTCGTCTGTACGCTTTTCCCCCTATCGTTCTGCTCCCGGGAGTTCTGGCGAGAGTACGCCGGGACGGGGTCCGTCTACTACTAGTAGCCCCGTTCTGGCCGGGCCGAGTATGGTTCTCAGATCTAGTCTCGCTCCTCGACGGCTCTCCGTGGGAGATACCGATCAGGACAGACCTACTCTCACAGGCGCAGGGCACGATAATTCACCCTCGCCCGGAGTTGTGGAAGCTGTGGGTGTGGCCCCTGAGGGGGCACAGCTATTAGCAGCTGGTCTCTCAACCGAGGTTGTTGAGACCCTACTCCAATCCAGAGCTCCCTCTACGAGGAAACTGTACGCCCTGAAGTGGAAGCTCTTCACTTCATGGTGCAGAGACCGCCAGCTTGACCCAGCAGACTGCCCAGTTGGTACAATTCTGGAGTTTTTACAAGCCAGGCTCTCTGCGGGGTTATCCCACTCCACCTTAAAGGTTTTCGTGGCGGCCATAGCTGCTTTCCACGTCCCTTTCAATGGTCAGTCCAGTACGATCCCGTGTTCCCCCCTGGGATTTGGTTGTGGTTCTAGAGGCTCTTTGTAAAGCTCCATTCGAGCCAATACAAGATATCTCAGATAGACATCTGACACTTAAAACTGCCCTGTTACTGGCAATCACCTCACTAAAGAGAGTTGGAGATCTTCAGGCCCTTTCGGTGGCCCCTACCTACTTAGACTTTGCCCCTGGTATGGCCAAAGCATTCTTATACCCTCGAGCGGGTTACGTTCCGAAGGTTCCCTCTGTTACACCACAACCTATCGTACTGCAGGCCTTCTGTCCTCCTCCCTTTCGGGAGCCAGACCAAGAGAAGCTAAACTGTATGTGTCCAGTGCGAGCACTGGACGCATACGTCCACAGAGCTGCCCTGTGGAGAAAATCAGACCAATTGCTTGTTTGCTACGGTCCTTCTAACAAGGGTTCTCCTGCCACCAAGCAGACCCTTAGTCGTTGGATAGTCGAGGCTATCAACGTCTCCTATGAGTCCTCTGGTCTTCCCCCTCCTTTGGGGGCCAAGGCTCACTCTACTCGGAGTATGGCGGCCTCCAAGGCCTTCTCAGCAGGTGTGTCCCTCTTGGACATCTGCAACGCTGCGGGGTGGTCCACGCCCTCCACATTTGTCCGATTTTACGATCTTGACATGCGAGCCACGCCGGGCTCTTCTGTTCTCTCGTCTTAGCTGTGCTCTTTTGACTACACACTAGGCAGGGATTTGGAAGTCTGGCAGCGTGGGCACATCGTTCCCCAAAAGCGTTTCGACGCAGCTCGAGTTCCTGAAAAGGAACGTCTCAAGGTTACGTATGTAACCCTAGTTCCTTGAAGGAACGAGACGCTGCGTCGCAGAGCCATACTCCCGGCACCCCTGCCGGCGCTTGCTTCCCTACTCGAAGCTGAAGCCAGCTGCACGGCATGTGCTTTTATAGCTTCCTGGTCGCTACGTCACCCCGCCCGCGACGTCACGCCTTTCCGATGGACTGATTGCACACGATATTCAGAGTCGGTCTCGTCAGGGACGTTCCCCAAAAGCGTTTCGACGCAGCGTCTCGTTCCTTCAAGGAACTAGGGTTACATACGTAACCTTGAGACGTTTTTGTGCATATAACTTCTAACACATTAAAAACTGTCTTACAGCATTGCAAAAACATTGTATTTCATAAGGCATAAGCATCTTTCAGTTTGGCAAGATTTGCACTGAATATTGAATGAAGCAGCTTTCTCTCATAGAGAGACAAGCTTTTGAGCAGATTTGGGCTAGATTTCACTTCATTTGAACAGAAGCACTATTTCAACATTACTGGTCTCAGAAACCTGTAAACTGACAATCTTGACCATTGAAGTCCTAACATAAGGTTTTGTGCATATAACTTCTAACACATTAAAAACTGTCTCACTGCATTGCAGAAATCATTTTATTTCATAAGACATAAGCATCTTTCAGTTTGACAAGATTTGCACTGAACATTGAATGAAGCAGCTCTAACTCACAGAGAGAGAAGCTTTTGAGCAGATTTGGGCTAGATTTCACTTCATTTGAACAGAAGCACTATTTCAACATTACTGGTCTCAAAAACCTGTAAACTGACAATCTTGAGCATTGAAGTCCTAACATAAGGTTTTGTGCATATAACTTCTAACACATTAAAAACTGTCATACAGCATTTGCAAAAACATTGTATTTCATAAGGCATAAGCATCTTTGAGTTTGGCAAGATTTGCACTGAATATTGAATGAAGCAGCTTTGTCTCATAGAGAAACAAGCTTTTGAGCAGATTTGGGCTAGATTTGACTTCATTTGAACAGAAGCACTATTTCAACATTACTGGTCTCAGAAACCTGTAAACTGACAATCTTGAGCATTGAAGTCCTAACATAAGGTTTTTGTGCATATAACTTCTAACACATTAAAAACTGTCTCACTGCATTGCAGAAATCATTTTATTTCATAAGACATAAGCATCTTTCAGTTTGGCAAGATTTGCACTGAATATTGAATAAAGCAGCTTTCTCTAATAGAGAGACAAGCTTTTGAGCAGATTTGGGCTAGATTTCACTTCATTTGAACCGAAGCAGTATTTTAACATTACTGGTCTCAGAAACCTGTAAACTGACAATCTTGAGCATTGAAGTCCTAACATAAGTTTTTGTGCATATAACTTCTAACACATTAAAAACTGTCTTACAGCATTGCAAAAACATTTTATTTCATAAGGCATAAGCATCTTTCAGTTTGGCAAGATTTGCACTGAATATTGAATGAAGCAGCTTTCTCTCATAGAGAAACAAGCTTTTGAGCAGATTTGGGCTAGATTTCACTTCATTTGAACAGAAGCACTATTTCAACATTACTGGTCTCAGAAACCTGTAAACTGACAATCTTGAGCATTGAAGTCCTAACATAAGTTTTTGTGCATATAACTTCTAACACATTAAAAACTGTCTCACTGCATTGCAGAAATCATTTTATTTCATAAGACATAAGCATCTTTCAGTTTGGCAAGATTTGCACTGAATATTGAATAAAGCAGCTTTCTCTAATAGAGAGACAAGCTTTTGAGCAGATTTGGGCTAGATTTCACTTCATTTGAACCGAAGCACTATTTTAACATTACTGGTCTCAGAAACCTGTAAACTGACAATTTTGAGCATTGAAGTCCTAACATAAGTTTTTGTGCATATAACTTCTAACACATTAAAAACTGTCTTACAGCATTGCAAAAACATTTTATTTCATAAGGCATAAGCATCTTTCAGTTTGGCAAGATTTGCACTGAATATTGAATGAAGCAGCTTTCTCTCATAGAGAAACAAGCTTTTGAGCAGATTTGGGCTAGATTTCACTTCATTTGAACAGAAGCACTATTTCAACATTACTGGTCTCAGAAACCTGTAAGCTGACAATCTTGAGCATTGAAGTCCTAACACATGTATTTGTGCATATAACTTCTAACACATTAAAAACTGTCTCACTGCATTGCAGAAATCATTTTATTTCATAAGATATAAGCATCTTTCAGTTTGGCAAGATTTGCACTGAATATTGAATGAAGCAGCTTTCTCTCATAGAGAGACAAGCTTTTGAGCAGATTTGGGCTAGATTTCACTTCATTTGAACAGAAGCACTATTTCAACATTACTGGTCTCAGAAACCTGTAAACTGACAATCTTGAGCATTGAAGTCCTAACATAAGGTTTTTGTGCATATACCCTATTAAGGAAGGAGGCCATCGAGGTGGTCCCTCCTCTAGACAGGGAATCCGGATTTTACAGCCGGTATTTCATAGTTCCAAAGAAGGATGGGGGGTTGCGTCCGATCTTAGACTTGCGTCTCCTGAACCGCTCAGTTATGTCACTGAAGTTCAAGATGCTCACTGTCAACCAGGTTGTAGCTCAAATCAGATCCGAGGACTGGTTTGTCACAATAGATCTCAAAGACGCATACTTCCACATATCCATCCTTCCACAACACAGGAAGTTTCTGAGGTTCGCTTTCGGGGGCAAAGCTTATCAATATCGAGTACTTCCCTTTGGCCTCGCACTCTCACCCCGCACGTTCACGAAATGTATGGATGCGGCTCTGGTATCCCTCCGTATGCAGGGCATCCGCATTTTAAATTATATCGACGATTGGTTGATCCTAGCTCAATCAGAGCAGATGGCGGCTCGACATCGAGATGTCGTTCTCGCACACATGGGGGAGCTGGGTTTGAGACTAAACGCCAAGAAGAGTGTACTTTCTCCAGTTCAGAGAACCACCTATCTAGGCGTAGTGTGGAATTCGACCACGATGCAGGCACGCTTGTCTCCTGCTCGGATCGAGTCGATCCTCACATCAGTCGAGAGAGTCAAAGAAGGCCAGTCACTCACTGTCAAACAATTCCAGAGATTGTTAGGGCTGATGGCAGCTGCGTCCAACGTGATACCTTTTGGCCTGCTGTACATGAGACCCCTACAGTGGTGGCTCAAGTCCAAGGGCTTTTCCCCGAGGGGAAATCCACGTCGAGTTATCAAGGTCACGCGGCGGTGCCTTCGTGCCTTAGACATGTGGAGGAAACCTTGGTTCTTGAATCAGGGCCCGGTGCTGGGAGTTCCTTGTCGCCGTGTAACGCTAGCGACAGATGCGTCCCTCACCGGTTGGGGTGCGGTCATGAGCGGCCACCCTGCCCGCGGTCTGTGGAGTGGTCGCCATCTAACATGGCACATCAATTGCCTAGAGATACTAGCGGTCTATCGAGCATTGAAATATTTCCTCCCAGACCTGAGAGGTCACCATGTGTTGGTGCGCACCGACAACACATCAGTGGTCTCTTATATCAATCACCAGGGGGGTCTGCGTTCGCGCCCCTTGTACAAGCTGGCACACCAGATCCTTCTGTGGTCCCAGGTCAAGCTCCTCTCGATCAGAGCAGCGTATATTCCTGGGAGATTGAATGTGGGAGCAGACATACTGTCGAGACAGGGGCCGAGGCCCGGGGAATGGATGCTTCACCCCGAGGTGGTGAAGCACATATGGAGAGTACTTGGTACAGCCCAGGTGGACCTCTTTGCGACTCAGGAGACATCCCAATGTCCCCTCTGGTTCTCTCTAGTTCATCCAGCTCCTCTGGGACTGGACGCTATGGTACAGACCTGGCCGAGGCTTCGTCTGTACGCTTTTCCCCCTATCGTTCTGCTCCCGGGAGTTCTGGCGAGAGTACGCCGGGACGGGGTCCGTCTACTACTAGTAGCCCCGTTCTGGCCGGGCCGAGTATGGTTCTCAGATCTAGTCTCGCTCCTCGACGGCTCTCCGTGGGAGATACCGATCAGGACAGACCTACTCTCACAGGCGCAGGGCACGATAATTCACCCTCGCCCGGAGTTGTGGAAGCTGTGGGTGTGGCCCCTGAGGGGGCACAGCTATTAGCAGCTGGTCTCTCAACCGAGGTTGTTGAGACCCTACTCCAATCCAGAGCTCCCTCTACGAGGAAACTGTACGCCCTGAAGTGGAAGCTCTTCACTTCATGGTGCAGAGACCGCCAGCTTGACCCAGCAGACTGCCCAGTTGGTACAGTTCTGGAGTTTTTACAAGCCAGGCTCTCTGCGGGGTTATCCCACTCCACCTTAAAGGTTTTCGTGGCGGCCATAGCTGCTTTCCACGTCCCTTTCAATGGTCAGTCCAGTACGATCCCGTGTTCCCCCCTGGGATTTGGTTGTGGTTCTAGAGGCTCTTTGTAAAGCTCCATTCGAGCCAATACAAGATATCTCAGATAGACATCTGACACTTAAAACTGCCCTGTTACTGGCAATCACCTCACTAAAGAGAGTTGGAGATCTTCAGGCCCTTTCGGTGGCCCCTACCTACTTAGACTTTGCCCCTGGTATGGCCAAAGCATTCTTATACCCTCGAGCGGGTTACGTTCCGAAGGTTCCCTCTGTTACACCACAACCTATCGTACTGCAGGCCTTCTGTCCTCCTCCCTTTCGGGAGCCAGACCAAGAGAAGCTAAACTGTATGTGTCCAGTGCGAGCACTGGACGCATACGTCCACAGAGCTGCCCTGTGGAGAAAATCAGACCAATTGCTTGTTTGCTACGGTCCTTCTAACAAGGGTTCTCCTGCCACCAAGCAGACCCTTAGTCGTTGGATAGTCGAGGCTATCAACGTCTCCTATGAGTCCTCTGGTCTTCCCCCTCCTTTGGGGGCCAAGGCTCACTCTACTCGGAGTATGGCGGCCTCCAAGGCCTTCTCAGCAGGTGTGTCCCTCTTGGACATCTGCAACGCTGCGGGGTGGTCCACGCCCTCCACATTTGTCCGATTTTACGATCTTGACATGCGAGCCACGCCGGGCTCTTCTGTTCTCTCGTCTTAGCTGTGCTCTTTTGACTACACACTAGGCAGGGATTTGGAAGTCTGGCAGCGTGGGCACATCGTTCCCCAAAAGCGTTTCGACGCAGCTCGAGTTCCTGAAAAGGAACGTCTCAAGGTTACGTATGTAACCCTAGTTCCTTGAAGGAACGAGACGCTGCGTCGCAGAGCCATACTCCCGGCACCCCTGCCGGCGCTTGCTTCCCTACTCGAAGCTGAAGCCAGCTGCACGGCATGTGCTTTTATAGCTTCCTGGTCGCTACGTCACCCCGCCCGCGACGTCACGCCTTTCCGATGGACTGATTGCACACGATATTCAGAGTCGGTCTCGTCAGGGACGTTCCCCAAAAGCGTTTCGACGCAGCGTCTCGTTCCTTCAAGGAACTAGGGTTACATACGTAACCTTGAGACGTTTTTGTGCATATAACTTCTAACACATTAAAAACTGTCTTACAGCATTGCAAAAACATTGTATTTCATAAGGCATAAGCATCTTTCAGTTTGGCAAGATTTGCACTGAATATTGAATGAAGCAGCTTTCTCTCATAGAGAGACAAGCTTTTGAGCAGATTTGGGCTAGATTTCACTTCATTTGAACAGAAGCACTATTTCAACATTACTGGTCTCAGAAACCTGTAAACTGACAATCTTGACCATTGAAGTCCTAACATAAGGTTTTGTGCATATAACTTCTAACACATTAAAAACTGTCTCACTGCATTGCAGAAATCATTTTATTTCATAAGACATAAGCATCTTTCAGTTTGACAAGATTTGCACTGAACATTGAATGAAGCAGCTCTAACTCACAGAGAGAGAAGCTTTTGAGCAGATTTGGGCTAGATTTCACTTCATTTGAACAGAAGCACTATTTCAACATTACTGGTCTCAAAAACCTGTAAACTGACAATCTTGAGCATTGAAGTCCTAACATAAGGTTTTGTGCATATAACTTCTAACACATTAAAAACTGTCATACAGCATTTGCAAAAACATTGTATTTCATAAGGCATAAGCATCTTTGAGTTTGGCAAGATTTGCACTGAATATTGAATGAAGCAGCTTTGTCTCATAGAGAAACAAGCTTTTGAGCAGATTTGGGCTAGATTTGACTTCATTTGAACAGAAGCACTATTTCAACATTACTGGTCTCAGAAACCTGTAAACTGACAATCTTGAGCATTGAAGTCCTAACATAAGGTTTTTGTGCATATAACTTCTAACACATTAAAAACTGTCTCACTGCATTGCAGAAATCATTTTATTTCATAAGACATAAGCATCTTTCAGTTTGGCAAGATTTGCACTGAATATTGAATAAAGCAGCTTTCTCTAATAGAGAGACAAGCTTTTGAGCAGATTTGGGCTAGATTTCACTTCATTTGAACCGAAGCAGTATTTTAACATTACTGGTCTCAGAAACCTGTAAACTGACAATCTTGAGCATTGAAGTCCTAACATAAGTTTTTGTGCATATAACTTCTAACACATTAAAAACTGTCTTACAGCATTGCAAAAACATTTTATTTCATAAGGCATAAGCATCTTTCAGTTTGGCAAGATTTGCACTGAATATTGAATGAAGCAGCTTTCTCTCATAGAGAAACAAGCTTTTGAGCAGATTTGGGCTAGATTTCACTTCATTTGAACAGAAGCACTATTTCAACATTACTGGTCTCAGAAACCTGTAAACTGACAATCTTGAGCATTGAAGTCCTAACATAAGTTTTTGTGCATATAACTTCTAACACATTAAAAACTGTCTCACTGCATTGCAGAAATCATTTTATTTCATAAGACATAAGCATCTTTCAGTTTGGCAAGATTTGCACTGAATATTGAATAAAGCAGCTTTCTCTAATAGAGAGACAAGCTTTTGAGCAGATTTGGGCTAGATTTCACTTCATTTGAACCGAAGCACTATTTTAACATTACTGGTCTCAGAAACCTGTAAACTGACAATTTTGAGCATTGAAGTCCTAACATAAGTTTTTGTGCATATAACTTCTAACACATTAAAAACTGTCTTACAGCATTGCAAAAACATTTTATTTCATAAGGCATAAGCATCTTTCAGTTTGGCAAGATTTGCACTGAATATTGAATGAAGCAGCTTTCTCTCATAGAGAAACAAGCTTTTGAGCAGATTTGGGCTAGATTTCACTTCATTTGAACAGAAGCACTATTTCAACATTACTGGTCTCAGAAACCTGTAAGCTGACAATCTTGAGCATTGAAGTCCTAACACATGTATTTGTGCATATAACTTCTAACACATTAAAAACTGTCTCACTGCATTGCAGAAATCATTTTATTTCATAAGATATAAGCATCTTTCAGTTTGGCAAGATTTGCACTGAATATTGAATGAAGCAGCTTTCTCTCATAGAGAGACAAGCTTTTGAGCAGATTTGGGCTAGATTTCACTTCATTTGAACAGAAGCACTATTTCAACATTACTGGTCTCAGAAACCTGTAAACTGACAATCTTGAGCATTGAAGTCCTAACATAAGGTTTTTGTGCATATAACTTCTAACACATTAAAAACTGTCTCACTGCATTGCAGAAATCATTTTATTTCATAAGACATAAGCATCTTTCAGTTTGGCAAGATTTGCACTGAATATTGAATAAAGCAGCTTTCTCTAATAGAGAGACAAGCTTTTGAGCAGATTTGGGCTGGATTTCACTTCATTTGAACAGAAGCACTATTTCAACATTACTGGTCTCAGAAACCTGTAAACTGACAATCTTGAGCATTGAAGTCCTAACATAAGGTTTTGTGCATATAACTTCTAACACATTAAAAACTGTCTTACAGCATTTGCAAAAACATTGTATTTCATAAGGCATAAGCATCTTTCAGTTTGGCAAGATTTGCACTGAATATTGTATAGAGCAGCTTTCTCTCATAGAGAGACAAGCTTTTGAGCAGA
Organism: Carassius carassius; assembly: GCF_963082965.1. Lineage (NCBI taxonomy): Eukaryota > Metazoa > Chordata > Actinopteri > Cypriniformes > Cyprinidae > Carassius > Carassius carassius. The sequence goes on from NW_026775039.1 coordinate 210,277, forward strand.
TTTGGGCTAGATTTCACTTCATTTGAACAGAAGCACTATTTCAACATTACTGGTCTCAGAAACCTGTAAACTGACAATAATGAGCATTGAAGTCCTAACATAAGGTTTTGTGCATATAACTTCTAACACATTAAAAACTGTCTTACAGCATTTGCAAAAACATTGTATTTCATAAGGCATAAGCATCTTTCAGTTTGGCAAGATTTGCACTGAATATTGTATAGAGCAGCTTTCTCTCATAGAGAGACAAGCTTTTGAGCAGATTTGGGCTAGATTTCACTTCATTTGAACAGAAGCACTATTTCAACATTACTGGTCTAAGAAACATGTAAACTGACAATCTTGAGCATTAAAGTCCTAACATAAGTTTTTGTGCATATAACTTCTAACACATTAAAAACTGTCTTACAGCATTGCAAAAACATTGTATTTCATAAGGCATAAGCATCTTTCAGTTTGGCAAGATTTGCACTGAATATTGAATGAAGCAGCTTTCTCTCATAGAGAGACAAGCTTTTGAGCAGATTTGGGCTAGATTTCACTTCATTTGAACAGAAGCACTATTTTAACATTACTGGTCTCAGAAACCTGTAAACTGACAATCTTGAGCATTGAACTCCTAACATAAGTTTTTGTGCATATAACTTCTAACACATTAAAAACTGTCTTATAGCATTGCAAAAACATTGTATTTCATAAGGCATAAGCATCTTTCAGTTTGGCAAGATTTGCACTGAATATTGAATGAAGCAGCTTTCTCTCATAGAGAGACAAGCTTTTGAGCAGATTTGGCTAGATTTCACTTCATTTGAACAGAAGCACTATTTCAACATTACTGGTCTCAGAAACCTGTAAACTGACAATCTTGACCATTGAAGTCCTAACATAAGGTTTTGTGCATATAACTTCTAACACATTAAAAACTGTCTCACTGCATTGCAGAAATCATTTTATTTCATAAGACACAAGCATCTTTCAGTTTGGCAAGATTTGCACTGAACATTGAATGAAGCAGCTCTAACTCACAGAGAGAGAAGCTTTTGAGCAGATTTGGGCTAGATTTCACTTCATTTGAACAGAAGCACTATTTCAACATTACTGGTCTCAGAAACCTGTAAACTGACAATCTTGAGCATTGAAGTCCTAACATAAGGTTTTGTGCATATAACTTCTAACACATTAAAAACTGTCTTACAGCATTGCAAAATAATTTTATTTCATAAGACATAAGCACCTTTCAGTTTGGCTAGATTTGCACTGAATATTGAATGAAGCAGCTTTCTCTCATAGAGAAACAAGCTTTTGAGCAGATTTGGGCTAGATTTCACTTCATTTGAACAGAAGCACTATTTCAACATTACTGGTCTCAGAAACCTGTAAACTGACAATCTTGAGCATTGAAGTCCTAACATAAGGTTTTGTGCATATAACTTCTAACACATTAAAAACTGTCTTACAGCATTTGCAAAAACATTGTATTTCATAAGGCATAAGCATCTTTCAGTTTGGCAAGATTTGCACTGAATATTGAATGAAGCAGCTTTCTCTCATAGAGAAACAAGCTTTTGAGCAGATTTGGGCTAGATTTCACTTCATTTGAACAGAAGCACTATTTCAACATTACTGGTCTCAGAAACCTGTAAACTGACAATCTTGAGTATTGAAGTCCTAACATAAGTTTTTGTGCATATAACTTCTAACACATTAAAAACTGTCTGACTGCATTGCAGAAATCATTTTATTTGATAAGACATAAGCATCTTTCAGTTTGGCAAGATTTGCACTGAACACTGAATGAAGCAGCTCTAACTCACAGAGAGAGAAGCTTTTGAGCAGATTTGGGCTAGATTTCACTTCATTTGAACAGAAGCACTATTTCAACATTACTGGTCTCAGAAACCTGTAAACTGACAATCTTGAGTATTGAAGTCCTAACATAAGTTTTTGTGCATATAACTTCTAACACATTAAAAACTGTCTCACTGCATTGCAGAAATCATTTTATTTGATAAGACATAAGCATCTTTCAGTTTGGCAAGATTTGCACTGAACACTGAATGAAGCAGCTCTAACTCACAGAGAGAGAAGCTTTTGAGCAGATTTGGGCTAGATTTTACTTCATTTGAACAGAAGCACTATTTCAACATTACTGGTCTCAGAAACCTGTAAACTGACAATCTTGAGCATTGAAGTCCTAACATAAGTTTTTGTGCATATAACTTCTAACACATTAAAAACTGTCTTACAGCATTGCAAAAACATTGTATTTCATAAGGCATAAGCATCTTTCAGTTTGGCAAGATTTTCACTGAATATTGAATAAAGCAGCTTTCTCTCATAGAGAGACGAGCTTTTGAGCAGATTTGGGCTAGATTTCACTTCATTTGAACAGAAGCACTATTTTAACATTACTGGTCTCAGAAACCTGTAAACTGACAATCTTGAGCATTGAACTCCTAACATAAGTTTTTGTGCATATAACTTCTAACACATTAAAAACTGTCTTATAGCATTGCAAAAACATTGTATTTCATAAGCCATAAGCATCTTTCAGTTTGGCAAGATTTGCACTGAATATTGAATGAAGCAGCTTTCTCTCATAGAGAGACAAGCTTTTGAGCAGATTTGGGCTAGATTTCACTTCATTTGAACAGAAGCACTATTTCAACATTACTGGTCTCAGAAACCTGTAAACTGACAATCTTGAGCATTGAAGTCCTAACATAAGGTTTTGTGTATATAACTTCTAACACATTAAAAACTGTCTCACTGCATTGCAGAAATCATTTTTATTTCATAAGACATAAGCATCTTTCAGTTTGGCAAGATTTGCACTGAACATTGAATGAAGCAGCTCTAACTCACAGAGAGAGAAGCTTTTGAGCAGATTTGGGTTAGATTTCACTTCATTTGAACAGAAGCACTATTTCAACATTGCTGGTCTCAGAAACCTGTAAACTGACAATCTTGAGCATTGAAGTCCTAACATAAGGTTTTGTGCATATAACTTCTAACACATTAAAAACTGTCTTACAGCATTTGCAAAATTATTGTATTTCATAAGGCATAAGCATCTTTCAGTTTGGCAAGATTTGCACTGAATATTGAATGAAGCAGCTTTCTCTCATAGAGAAACAAGCTTTTGAGCAGATTTGGGCTAGATTTCACTTCATTTGAACAGAAGCACTATTTCAACATTACTGGTCTCAGAAACCTGTAAACTGACAATCTTGAGCATTGAAGTCCTAACATAAGGTTTTTGTGCATATAACTTCTAACACATTAAAAACTGTCTCACTGCATTGCAGAAATCATTTTACTTCATAAGACATACGCATCTTTCAGTTTGGCAAGATTTGCACTGAATATTGAATAAAGCAGCTTTCTCTAATAGAGAGACAAGCTTTTGAGCAGATTTGGGCTAGATTTCACTTCATTTGAACCGAAGCACTATTTTAACATTACTGGTCTCAGAAACCTGTAAACTGACAATCTTGAGCATTGAAGTCCTAACATAGGTTTTTGTGCATATAACTTCTAACACATTAAAAACTGTCTTACAGCATTGCAAAAACATTGTATTTCATAAGCCATAAGCATCTTTCAGTTTGGCAAGATTTGCACTGAATATTGAATGAAGCAGCTTTCTCTCATAGAGAGACAAGCTTTTGAGCAGATTTGGGCTAGATTTCACTTCATTTGAACAGAAGCACTATTTCAACATTACTGGTCTCAGAAACCTGTAAACTGACAATCTTGAGCATTGAAGTCCTAACATAAGGTTTTTGTGCATATAACTTCTAACACATTAAAAACTGTCTCACTGCATTGCAGAAATCATTTTATTTCATAAGACATAAGCATCTTTCAGTTTGGCAAGATTTGCACTCAATATTGAATAAAGCAGCTTTCTCTAATAGAGAGACAAGCTTTTGAGCAGATTTGGGCTAGATTTCACTTCATTTGAACCGAAGCACTCTTTTAACATTACTGGTCTCAGAAACCTGTAAACTGACAATCTTGAGCATTGAAGTCCTAACATAAGGTTTTGTGCATATAACTTCTAACACATTAAAAACTGTCTTGTAGCATTTGCAAAAACATTGTATTTCATAAGGCATAAGCATCTTTCAGTTTGGCAAGATCTGCACTGAATATTGAATGAAGCAGCTTTCTCTAATAGAGAGACAAGCTTTTGAGCAGATTTGGGCTAGATTTCACTTTATTTGAACAGAAGCACTATTTCAACATTACTGGTCTCAGAAACCTGTAAACTGACAATCTTGAGCATTGAAGTCCTAACACATGTTTTTGTGCATATAACTTCTAACACATTAAAAACTGTCTCACTGCATTGCAGAAATCATTTTATTTCATAAGACATAAGCATCTTTCAGTTTGGCAAGATTTGCACTGAATATTGAATAAAGCAGCTTTCTCTCATAGAGAGACAAGCTTTTGAGCAGATTTGGGCTAGATTTCACTTCATTTGAACAGAATTACTATTTTAACATTACTGGTCTCAGAAACCTGTAAACTGACAATCTTGAGCATTGAAGTCCTAACATAAGGTTTTGTGCATATAACTTCTAACACATTAAAAACTGTCTTACAGCATTTGCAAAAACATTGTATTTCATAAGGCATAAGCATCTTTCAGTTTGGCAAGATTTGCACTGAATATTGAATGAAGCAGCTTTCTCTAATAGAGAGACAAGCTTTTGAGCAGATTTGGGCTAGATTTCACTTCATTTGAACAGAATTACTATTTTAACATTACTGGTCTCAGAAACCTGTAAACTTACAATCTTGAGCATTGAAGTCCTAACATAAGTTTTTGTGCATATAACTTCGAACACATTAAAAACGGTCTTACAGCATTGCAAAAACATTGTATTTCATAAGGCATAAGAATCTTTCAGTTTGGCAAGATTTGCACTGAACATTGAATGAAGCAGCTCTATCTCACAGAGAGACAAGCTTTTGAGCAGATTTGGGCTAGATTTCACTTCATTTAAACTGACAATCTTGAGCATTGAAGTCCTAACATAAGTTTTTGTGCATATAACTTCTAACACATTAAAAACTGTCTTACAGCATTGCAAAAACATTGTATTTCATAAGGCATAAGCATCTTTCAGTTTGGCAAGATTTGCACTGAATATTGAATGAAGCAGCTTTCTCTCATAGAGAGACAAGCTTTTGAGCAGATTTGGGCTAGATTTCACTTCATTTGAACAGAAGCACTATTTCAACATTACTGGTCTCAGAAACCTGTAAACTGACAATCTTGAGCATTGAAGTCCTAACATAAGTTTTTGTGCATATAACTTCTAACACATTAAAAACTGTCTTACAAGCATTGCAAAAACATTGTATTTCATAAGGCATACGAATCTTTCAGTTTGGCAAGATTTGCACTGAATATTGAATGAAGCAGCTTTCTCTCATAGAGAGACAAGCTTTTGAGCAGATTTGGGCTAGATTTCACTTCATTTGAACAGAAGCACTATTTCAACATTACTGGTCTCAGAAACCTGTAAACTGACAATCTTGAGCATTGAAGTCCTAACATAAGTTTTTGTGCATATAACTTCTAACACATTAAAAACTGTCTTACAAGCATTGCAAAAACATTGTATTTCATAAGGCATAAGAATCTTTCAGTTTGGCAAGATTTGCACTGAATATTGAATGAAGCAGCTTTCTCTCATAGAGAGACAAGCTTTTGAGCAGATTTGGGCTAGATTTCACTTCATTTGAACAGAAGCACTATTTTAACATTACTGGTCTCAGAAACCTGTAAACTGACAATCTTGAGCATTTAAGTCCTAACATAAGTTTTTGTGCATATATCTTCTAACACATTAAAAACTGTCTCACTGCATTGCAGAAATAATTTTATTTCATAAGACATAAGAATCTTTCAGTTTGGCAAGATTTGCACTGAACACTGAATGAAGCAGCTCTAACTCACAGAGAGAGAAGCTTTTGAGCAGATTTGGGCTAGATTTCACTTCATTTGAAAAGAAGCACTATTTCAACATTACTGGTCTCAGAAACCTGTAAACTGACAATCTTGAGCATTGAAGTCCTAACATAAGTTTTTGTGCATATAACTTCTAACACATTAAAAACTGTCTTACAGCATTTGCAAAAACATTGTATTTCATAAGGCATAAGCATCTTTCAGTCTGGCAAGATTTGCACTGAATATTGAATGAAGCAGCTTTCTCTAATAGAGAGACAAGCTTTTAAGCAGATTTGGGCTAGATTTCACTTCATTTGAACGGAAGCACTATTTCAACATTACTGGTCTTAGAAACCTGTAAACTGACAATCTTGAGCATTGAAGTCCTAACATAAGGTTTTGTGCATATAACTTCTAACACATTAAAAACTGTCTTACAGCATTGCAAAATCATTTTATTTCATAAGACATAAGCACCTTTCAGTCTGGCAAGATTTGCACTGAATATTGAATGAAGCAGCTTTCTCTCATAGAGAAACAAGCTTTTGAGCAGATTTGGGCTAGATTTCACTTCATTTGAACAGAAGCACTATTTCAACATTACTGGTCTCAGAAACCTGTAAACTGACAATCTTGAGCATTGAAGTCCTAACATAAGTTTTTGTGCATATAACTTCTAACACATTAAAAACTGTCTTACAGCATTTGCAAAAACATTGTATTTCATAAGGCATAAGCATCTTTCAGTTTGGCAAGATTTGCACTGAATATTGAATAAAGCAGCTTTCTCTAATAGAGAGACAAGCTTTTGAGCAGATTTGGGCTAGATTTCACTTCATTTGAACCGAAGAACTATTTTAACATTACTGGTCTCAGAAACCTGTAAACTGACAATCTTGAGCATTGAAGTCCTAACATAGGTTTTTTGTGCATATAACTTCTAACACATTAAAAACTGTCTTACAGCATTGCAAAAACATTTTATTTCATACGGCATAAGCATCTTTCAGTTTGGCAAGATTTGCACTGAATATTGAATGAAGCAGCTTTCTCTCATAGAGAGACAAGCTTTTGAGCAGATTTGGGCTAGATTTCACTTTATTTGAACAGAAGCACTATTTTAACATTACTGGTCTCAGAAACCTGTAAACTGACAATCTTGAGCATTGAAGTCCTAACACATGTTTTTGTGCATATAACTTCTAACACATTAAAAACTGTCTCACTGCATTGCAGAAATCATTTTATTTCATAAGACATAAGCATCTTTCAGTTTGGCAAGATTTGCACTGAATATTGAATAAAGCAGCTTTCTCTCATAGAGAGACAAGCTTTTGAGCAGATTTGGGCTAGATTTCACTTCATTTGAACAGAAGCACTATTTCAACATTACTGGTCTCAGAAACCTGTAAACTGACAATCTTGAGCATTGAAGTCCTAACATAAGGTTTTTGTGCATATAACTTCTAACACATTAAAAACTGTCTCACTGCATTGCAGAAATCATTTTATTTCATAAGACATAAGCATCTTTCAGTTTGGCAAGATTTGCACTCAATATTGAATGAAGCAGCTTTCTCTAATAGAGAGACAAGCTTTTGAGCAGATTTGGGCTAGATTTCACTTCATTTGAACCGAAGCACTCTTTTAACATTACTGGTCTCAGAAACCTGTAAACTGACAATCTTGAGCATTGAAGTCCTAACATAAGGTTTTGTGCATATAACTTCTAACACATTAAAAACTGTCTTACAGCATTTGCAAAAACATTGTATTACATAAGGCATAAGCATCTTTCAGTTTGGCAAGATTTGCACTGAATATTGAATGAAGCAGCTTTCTCTAATAGAGAGACAAGCTTTTGAGCAGATTTGGGCTAGATTTCACTTCATTTGAACAGAATTACTATTTTAACATTACTGGTCTCAGAAACCTGTAAACTTACAATCTTGAGCATTGAAGTCCTAACATAAGTTTTTGTGCATATAACTTCTAACACATTAAAAACTGTCTCACTGCATTGCAGAAATAATTTTATTTCATAAGACATAAGCATCTTTCAGTTTGGCAAGATTTGCACTGAACACTGAATGAAGCAGCTCTAACTCACAGAGAGAGAAGCTTTTGAGCAGATTTGGGCTAGATTTCACTTCATTTGAAAAGAAGCACTATTTCAACATTACTGGTCTCAGAAACCTGTAAACTGACAATCTTGAGCATTGAAGTCCTAACATAAGTTCCCTTTCAAGGGAACTTCGAACTGCGTCCTCTGAGGGGACACTATGGGGAACACCTCGTCGTGACCCGTGTCTGAAGCATACTTTGAAAAACGCCAACGTGTTGGCCGGCGACAGCCTCTGACGTCACTACCAGCGCGACTATAAATACGCGCCCGTAGGACCCGTCAATATCTTCTTCGTCTTCAGTTGACTGTTTTGTTTGAAGCGTGCATCTGAGAAACGACCAAAACGGTAAGAGCGATCTATTACTGTTGTCATCATGGCTTCCACTAGCAAGGCGTTTAGACAGTGTGTGCATCTGTGTCAGCGTTATCTGACACCCGATGACACGCACACTCTTTGCGTCTCTTGTTTGGGCGAAGAGCACGCGCGCGATTTCCTTGAGGGGGCGGTCTGCGTGCACTGCGAGCGTTTCTCTCTGAGAAAGCTCCACTCTCGTTTGTCTCTCTTTTCGAGGAAAGAGGGACAGCCATCTGGATCCCGCGGCTCAGGTCCCGCCGTTGCCGAGGCACGGAGGAGAATGAGCTCGTGGGGATCACAAATGGATCTCGCTGAGGAGTGTAGAGAGGGACCTTCCTTTTCACACTCTCCGGCGGCGAACGAGAGCGAACTTCGGGAGGCAGATGTGGTATCATTAACCCATTCTGACACTGAAGTTAGTGCTCTGCTGGGTTCTACCCAGGAAGAGCAGGAGATGTCTGAGAGTGGTGAAGAAGCTGAGGCTGAGCCTTCTCAATCCTCCTGTCCTGCGTATGAGGAGCTGTTAGAGGTTATGGATCGCGCCACGGCAAAATTAGATTTGCCATGGAAGCGTGCCAGCAAGGTGGCGCCACGAGGTCGCCTCGCTGAGCGGTACTTGTCTGACCATAGCCCTCCAGCCCAGGTGAGCCTTCCATTCTTGCCTGACTTACATGCAGAAGTCGAAAAGGAATGGAAGAGGCCGTTTTCCTCTCGCATCCACCGGTTTCAGCATACGAGCTATGCTAATATCGAGGGCTTGCATGAGAACGGCTATGAGAGGATGCCCCCTGTAGAAGAGACGCTGGCTTGCTATCTCTCTGTGGGGCAAACATCCTCTCTTAAATCTCCCGCTTTGCCATCTAAGCCCCTCCAAGATACATCCCGCTTAAATGGCAGGTCATACGCGGCAGCCAGTCAGGCTGTGGCTTCACTGCACACGATGGCGGTGCTCCAGGCCTACCAGGCTGACCTGCTGAAGGACCTGGATACAGGTGAGGGCCTTTCACCTGACCAGGTAGCCGAGCTGCGCCGCACCACAGACCTCTCTCTCCGAGCTACCCAGCAGGCCGCCTCCGCCATGGGCAGGTCTATGGCGGCCATGGTGGTGACGGAGAGACATCTGTGGGTGAACCTGGCTGACATCGGGAAGGAAGAAAGGGGGTTTCTTCTCGATGCTCCGGTCTCGCCTTCTGAGCTTTTTGGTACCTCCGTCGAGATGGTGGTCGGGAAGTTCAGGGAGGCAAGGGCGCGCTCAGCGGCCTTTAAATCCTTCATTCCACGAAGGTCTAGGTCCGAGCCCGAGCAACTCAGGGGTCCTGGCCCATCTCGATCTGAGGGTCGTAGAAGGGCGCAGAAGGCTAGTGTTGCGGCTCGCGCTCCTCCCCCGCCTAAGGGCAGGGGCAAGAGGAACCGCGGGTCACGGAGCGGTAAGCAGGGTCTGAGGCGATGCTTGGGAACCTCTCTGTATACACGCTTGCCTGTGTACCTTCTCAAAGCCACATAGTGGTCAGTGTGCACGTTAACGCTTTGCGCACTGTCTGAAATCCACGTAAAGTGGTAAGTGTGCACGCAAGACTCTGCGCACTTTCTGAAATCCACATAAAGTGGTAAGTGTGCACGCATGACTTTGCGCACTTTCTAAAATCCTGTATGGTAGGGGTTACGCGCTTCGCTTCGTTCCCTTTCTTGTGATGATTAGCCCTGGGTTCCATGGGCTTCATTCAACCAGTGTGTATTTGTTATACACCTCAAGCATCACTTCCCTTAACATGAGGGGCTGGGTGGACTCCCACATATTGTGGTTATCAGGTGGTAGGCTTCATCAGGCCTCCCTGATGGTGAGCTCCCACATACTGTGGTTGCCAGGTAGTAGGTAGTATTTAGCTCCCACATACTATGCGTTTCTACGGAATAGCACATTGTGGTTTTCAGATAGTAGGCTTCATCAGGTCTCTCTGAAGACGAGCTCCCACATACTGTGGTTGCCAGGTAGTAGGCCTCACCAGGCCTCCCTGGAGATTTAGCTCCCACATATTGTGCGTTCCACTAAATAGCACATTGTGGTTTTCAGATAGTAGGCTTCATCAGGTCTCTCTGAAGACGAGCTCCCACATACTGTGGTTGCCAGGTAGTAGGCCTCACCAGGCCTCCCTGGAGATTTAGCTCCCACATACTGTGCGCACTTTCTAAAATCCTGTATGGTAAGGGTTACGCGCTCCGCTTCGTTCCCTTTCTTGGGATGATTCGCCCCGGTGTTCCATGGGCTTCATCCAACCAGTGTGTATTTGTTATACACCTCAAGCATCGCTTCCCTTAACATGAGGGGCTGGGTGGACTCCCACATATTGTGGTTGTCAGGTGGTAGGCTTCATCAGGCCTTCCTGATGGTGAGCTCCCACATACTGTGGTTGCCAGGTAGTAGGCCTCACCAGGTCTCCCTGGAGATTTAGCTCCCACATACTGTGCGTTTCCTAAAAAGCGAGCTCCCGCGATTGGTGGTTGTCAAGTAGTAGGCCTCACCAGGCCTCCCTGGAGTCGAGTTCCATATTGCTTTCAGTTTCCACTGAGGTGGTTATCTGGTAACAGATAGTAGGCCTCTCTAGGCCTCTCTGTAGGTGAACTCCCACATTTTGTGGTTATCAGGTAGCAGGCTTCACAGGCCTCTCTGAATGTGAGCTCCCACATACTGTGGTTGTCAGGTAACCTTTCAGTACACACGCTTGCCTGTGTACTTTCTCAAATCCACATGGTGGTCAGTGTGCACGTTAACGCTTTGCGCACTGTCTGAAATCCACGTAAAGTGGTAAGTGTGCACGCAAGACTCTGCGCACTTTCTGAAATCCACGTAAAGTGGTAAGTGTGCACGCAAGACTCTGCGCACTTTCTAAAATCCTGTATGGTAAGGGTTACGCGCTCCGCTTCGTTCCCTTTCTCGGGATGATTCGCCCCGGTGTTCCTTGGGCTTCATCCAACCGGTGTGTACTTATTGTACACCCCAAGCCCCCTCAACTTGGGCAATTCTCGGGTAGTTCAGCAGCGCTCCCCTTTTCTGAAAGGGTCACCTATGAGCATGCTGCTCGGAGCTCGGAGTCTTCCTCTCTTGGGAGACTGATTCCCGGTTCTTCAGAGCGCTCCAGTACCACATACTGTTTGAGACGCTCTGTGAGAGCAGGCATCCTGCTGAGGCAGGGGCTGGGCCTCCAATTGCTCTGCTCCCGGGCCATTCTTCTACGAGCTGCTCTGACAGAGTCCCACGAGAACCCCTCCTTAGAACAGTATTTTAAATCCATGTTATGGTAAGTGTGCACGGGAGTCTTTGCGCACTTTCTAAAATCCACATTGTGGTAAGTTCGCACGCTAGTCTCTGCGTTCTTTCTAAAATCCCTAGATGGTAAGGGCTTCGCGCTGCTGCTTCGTGCCCTTTCTTGAGTTGGTTTAAGCCCCGTTCATCTTGGGCACCACTCCACCTAGGTATCCTCGGATACCTATCTAGAACAGGGCGCCGCTACTAGAGTGCTGTGGGGACAGCCCTTTCGGCAGGTTTTTGCGAAAGCTAGCAGTAGCCCCCTGTGTGACAGGCAAAGACTTGGTAGAGGAAAGTGCCAGGCTTTTAGCCGTATCCCTTTAAAGGAATCTCTGTGATTCCATGCCTTTAGCTCTACCCCGGGCCAGGGCCCTACAGGATAAGTTGGGTATGTAGCTTAGGCCTTTGGCCGTAAGGGATAATGTCATAAGGCAGCCGTCAGACCGTCCCAGGGGCGACTCCCGGTGAAGAGAAAAGCGGTAGAGTTGGTACTTAGTGTTTGCCATGATTCTGGTCTGCACTCCCCTCAGCATGGCGGCGTGGGTATACTGTTCCCCATAGTGTCCCCTCAGAGGACGCAGTTCGAAGTTCCCTTGAAAGGGAACGTCTCAGGTTACGAATGTAACCATGGTTCCCTGAGAGGGAACGAGACACTGCGTCCTCTAGCTCCCTGCCATGCTTCGGACGCAAGCTTCACGAAGAAGATATTGACGGGTCCTACGGGCGCGTATTTATAGTCGCGCTGGTAGTGACGTCAGAGGCTGTCGCCGGCCAACACGTTGGCATTTTTCAAAGTATGCTTCAGACACGGGTCACGACGAGGTGTTCCCCATAGTGTCCCCTCAGAGGACGCAGTGTCTCGTTCCCTCTCAGGGAACCATGGTTACATTCGTAACCTGAGACGTTTTTGTGCATATAACTTCTAACACATTAAAAACTGTCTTACAGCATTTGCAAAAACAGCTTTCTCTAATAGAGAGACAAGCTTTTAAGCAGATTTGGGCTAGATTTCACTTCATTTGAACGGAAGCACTATTTCAACATTACTGGTCTTAGAAACCTGTAAACTGACAATCTTGAGCATTGAAGTCCTAACATAAGGTTTTGTGCATATAACTTCTAACACATTAAAAACTGTCTTACAGCATTGCAAAATCATTTTATTTCATAAGACATAAGCACATTTCAGTCTGGCAAGATTTGCACTGAATATTGAATGAAGCAGCTTTCTCTCATAGAGAAACAAGCTTTTGAGCAGATTTGGGCTAGATTTCACTTCATTTGAACAGAAGCACTATTTCAACATTACTGGTCTCAGAAACCTGTAAACTGACAATCTTGAGCATTGAAGTCCTAACATAAGTTTTTGTGCATATAACTTCTAACACATTAAAAACTGTCTTACAGCATTTGCAAAAACATTGTATTTCATAAGGCATAAGCATCTTTCAGTTTGGCAAGATTTGCACTGAATATTGAATAAAGCAGCTTTCTCTAATAGAGAGACAAGCTTTTGAGCAGATTTGGGCTAGATTTCACTTCATTTGAACAGAAGCACTATTTTAACATTACTGGTCTCAGAAACCTGTAAACTGACAATCTTGAGCATTGAAGTCCTAACACATGTTTTTGTGCATATAACTTCTAACACATTAAAAACTGTCTCACTGCATTGCAGAAATCATTTTATTTCATAAGACATAAGCATCTTTCAGTTTGGCAAGATTTGCACTGAATATTGAATAAAGCAGCTTTCTCTCATAGAGAGACAAGCTTTTGAGCAGATTTGGGCTAGATTTCACTTCATTTGAACAGAAGCACTATTTCAACATTACTGGTCTCAGAAACCTGTAAACTGACAATCTTGAGCATTGAAGTCCTAACATAAGGTTTTTGTGCATATAACTTCTAACACATTAAAAACTGTCTCACTGCATTGCAGAAATCATTTTATTTCATAAGACATAAGCATCCTTCAGTTTGGCAAGATTTGCACTGAATATTGAATAAAGCAGCTTTCTCTAATAGAGAGACAAGCTTTTGAGCAGATTTGGGCTAGATTTCACTTCATTTGAACCGAAGCACTATTTTAACGTTACTGGTCTCAGAAACCTGTAAACTGACAATCTTGAGCATTGAAGTCCTAACATAAGTTCTTGTGCATATAACTTCTAACACATTAAAAACTGTCTCACTGCATTGCAGAAATAATTTTATTTCATAAGACATAAGCATCTTTCAGTTTGGCAAGATTTGCACTGAACACTGAATGAAGCAGCTCTAACTCACAGAGAGAGAAGCTTTTGAGCAGATTTGGGCTAGATTTCACTTCATTTGAACAGAAGCACTATTTCAACATTACTGGTCTCAGAAACCTGTAAACTGACAATCTTGAGCATTGAAGTCCTAACACATGTTTTTGTGCATATAACTTCTAACACATTAAAAACTGTCTCACTGCATTGCAGAAATCATTTTATTTCATAAGACATAAGCATCTTTCAGTTTGGCAAGATTTGCACTGAATATTGAATAAAGCAGCTTTCTCTCATAGAGAGACAAGCTTTTGAGCAGATTTGGGCTAGATTTCACTTCATTTGAACAGAAGCACTATTTCAACATTACTGGTCTCAGAAACCTGTAAACTGACAATCTTGAGCATTGAAGTCCTAACATAAGGTTTTGTGCATATAACTTCTAACACATTAAAAACTGTCTTACAGCATTTGCAAAAACATTGTATTTCATAAGGCATAAGCATCTTTCAGTTTGGCAAGATTTGCACTGAATATTGAATGAAGCAGCTTTCTCTAATAGAGAGACAAGCTTTTGAGCAGATTTGGGCTAGATTTCACTTCATTTGAACAGAATTACTATTTTAACATTACTGGTCTCAGAAACCTGTAAACTGACAATCTTGAGCATTGAAGTCCTAACATAAGTTTTTGTGCATATCACTTCGAACACATTAAAAACTGTCTTACAGCATTGCAAAAACATTGTATTTCATAAGGCATAAGAATCTTTCAGTTTGGCAAGATTTGCACTGAATATTGAATGAAGCAGCTTTCTCTCATAGAGAAACAAGCTTTTGAGCAGATTTGGGCTAGATTTCACTTAATTTGAACAGAAGCACTATTTTAACATTACTGGTCTCAGAAACCTGTAAACTGACAATCTTGAGCATTGAAGTCCTAACACATGTTTTTGTGCATATAACTTCTAACACATTAAAAACTGTCTTACTGCATTGCAGAAATCATTTTATTTCATAAGACATAAGCATCTTTCAGTTTGGCAAGATTTGCACTGAATATTGAATAAAGCAGCTTTCTCTCATAGAGAGACAAGCTTTTGAGCAGATTTGGGCTAGATTTCACTTCATTTGAACAGAAGCACTATTTCAACATTACTGGTCTCAGAAACCTGTAAACTGACAATCTTGAGCATTGAAGTCCTAACACATGTTTTTGTGCATATAACTTCTAACACATTAAAAACTGTCTCACTGCATTGCAGAAATCATTTTATTTCATAAGACATAAGCATCTTTCAGTTTGGCAAGATTTGCACTGAATATTGAATAAAGCAGCTTTCTCTCATAGAGAGACAAGCTTTTGAGCAGATTTGGGCTAGATTTCACTTCATTTGAACAGAAGCACTATTTCAACATTACTGGTCTCAGAAACCTGTAAACTGACAATCTTGAGCATTGAAGTCCTAACATAAGGTTTTTGTGCATATAACTTCTAACACATTAAAAACTGTCTCACTGCATTGCAGAAATCATTTTATTTCATAAGACATAAGCATCTTTCAGTTTGGCAAGATTTGCAATGAATATTGAATAAAGCAGCTTTCTCTCATAGAGAGACAAGCTTTTGAGCAGATTTGGGCTAGATTTCACTTCATTTGAACCGAAGCACTATTTTAACATTACTGCTCTCAGAAACCTGTAAACTGACAATCTTGAGCATTGAAGTCCTAACATAGGTTTTTGTGCACATAACTTCTAACACATTAAAAACTGTCTTACAGCATTGCAAAAACATTTTATTTCATAAGGCATAAGCATCTTTCAGTTTGGCAAGATTTGCACTGAATATTGAATGAAGCAGCTTTCTCTCATAGAGAGACAAGCTTTTGAGCAGATTTGGGCTAGATTTCACTTCATTTGAACAGAAGCACTATTTCAACATTACTGGTCTCAGAAACCTGTAAACTGACAATCTTGAGCATTGAAGTCCTAACATAAGGTTTTGTGCATATAACTTCTAACACATTAAAAACTGTCTTACAGCATTTGCAAAAACATTGTATTCATAAGGCATAAGCATCTTTCAGTTTGGCAAGATTTGCACTGAATATTGAATGAAGCAGCTTTCTCTCATAGAGAGACAAGCTTTTGAGCAGATTTGGGCTAGATTTCACTTCATTTGAACAGAAGCACTATTTCAACATTACTGGTCTCAGAAACCTGTAAACTGACAATCTTGAGCATTGAAGTCCTAACACATGTTTTTGTGCATATAACTTCAAACACATTAAAAACTGTCTCACTGCATTGCAGAAATCATTTTATTTGATAAGACATAAGCATCTTTCAGTTTGGCAAGATTTGCACTGAATATTGAATAAAGCAGCTTTCTCTCATAGAGAGACAAGCTTTTGAGCAGATTTGGGCTAGATTTCACTTCATTTGAACAGAAGCACTATTTCAACATTACTGGTCTCAGAAACCTGTAAACTGACAATCTTGAGCATTGAAGTCCTAACATAAGGTTTTGTGCATATAACTTCTAACACATTAAAAACTGTCTTACAGCATTTGCAAAAACATTGTATTTCATAAGGCATAAGCATCTTTCAGTTTGGCAAGATTTGCACTGAATATTGAATGAAGCAGCTTTCTCTAATAGAGAGACAAGCTTTTGAGCAGATTTGGGCTAGATTTCACTTCATTTGAACCGAAGCACTATTTTAACATTACTGGTCTCAGAAACCTGTAAACTGACAATCTTGAGCATCGAAGTCCTAACATAGGTTTTTGTGCACATAACTTCTAACACATTAAAAACTGTCTTACAGCATTGCAAAAACATTTTATTTCATAAGGCATAAGCATTTTTCAGTTTGGCAAGATTTGCACTGAATATTGAATGAAGCAGCTTTCTCTCATAGAGAGACAAGCTTTTGAGCAGATTTGGGCTAGATTTCACTTCATTTGAACAGAAGCACTATTTCAACATTACTGGTCTCAGAAACCTGTAAACTGACAATCTTGAGCATTGAAGTCCTAACATAAGGTTTTGTGCATATAACTTCTAACACATTAAAAACTGTCTTACAGCATTTGCAAAAACATTGTATTCATAAGGCATAAGCATCTTTCAGTTTGGCAAGATTTGCACTGAATATTGAATGAAGCAGCTTTCTCTCATAGAGAGACAAGCTTTTGAGCAGATTTGGGCTAGATTTCACTTCATTTGAACAGAAGCACTATTTCAACATTACTGGTCTCAGAAACCTGTAAACTGACAATCTTGAGCATTGAAGTCCTAACACATGGTTTTGTGCATATAACTTCTAACACATTAAAAACTGTCTCACTGCATTGCAGAAATCATTTTATTTCATAAGACATAAGCATCTTTCAGTTTGGCAAGATTTGCACTGAATATTGAATAAAGCAGCTTTCTCTCATAGAGAGACAAGCTTTTGAGCAGATTTGGGCTAGATTTCACTTCATTTGAACAGAAGCACTATTTCAACATTACTGGTCTCAGAAACCTGTAAACTGACAATCTTGAGCATTGAAGTCCTAACATAAGGTTTTGTGCATATAACTTCTAACACATTAAAAACTGTCTTACAGCATTTGCAAAAACATTGTATTTCATAAGGCATAAGCATCTTTCAGTTTGGCAAGATTTGCACTGAATATTGAATGAAGCAGCTTTCTCTAATAGAGAGACAAGCTTTTGAGCAGATTTGGGCTAGATTTCACTTCATTTGAACAGAATTACTATTTTAACATTACTGGTCTCAGAAACCTGTAAACTGACAATCTTGAGCATTGAAGTCCTAACATAAGTTTTTGTGCATATCACTTCGAACACATTAAAAACTGTCTTACAGCATTGCAAAAACATTGTATTTCATAAGGCATACGAATCTTTCAGTTTGGCAAGATTTGCACTGAATATTGAATGAAGCAGCTTTCTCTCATAGAGAAACAAGCTTTTGAGCAGATTTGGGCTAGATTTCACTTCATTTGAACAGAAGCACTATTTCAACATTACTGGTCTCAGAAACCTGTAAACTGACAATCTTGAGCATTGAAGTCCTAACATGAGGTTTTGTGCATATAACTTCTAACACATTAAAAACTGTCTCACTGCATTGCAGAAATCATTTTATTTCATAAGACATAAGCATCTTTCAGTTTGGCAAGATTTGCACTGAATATTGAATAAAGCAGCTTTCTCTCATAGAGAGACAAGCTTTTGAGCAGATTTGGGCTAGATTTCACTTCATTTGAACAGAAGCACTATTTCAACATTACTGATCTCAGAAACCTGTAAACTGACAATCTTGAGCATTGAAGTCCTAACATAAGGTTTTGTGCATATAACTTCTAACACATTAAAAACTGTCTTACAGCATTGCAAAAACATTGTATTTTATAAGGCATAAGCATCTTTCAGTTTGGCAAGATTTGCACTGAACATTGAATGAAGCAGCTCTATCTCACAGAGAGACAAGCTTTTGAGCAGATTTGGGCTAGATTTCACTTCATTTGAACAGAAGCACTATTTTAACATTACTGGTCTCAGAAACCTGTAAACTGACAATCTTGAGCATTGAAGTCCTAACATATGTTTTTGTTCATATAACTTCTAACACATTAAAAACTGTCTCACTGCATTGCAGAAATCATTTTATTTCATAAGACATAAGCATCTTTCAGTTTGGCAAGATTTGCACTGAATATTGAATAAAGCAGCTTTCTCTCATAGAGAGACAAGCTTTTGAGCAGATTTGGGCTAGATTTCACTTCATTTGAACAGAAGCACTATTTCAACATTACTGGTCTCAGAAACCTGTAAACTGACAATCTTGAGCATTGAAGTCCTAACATAAGGTTTTTGTGCATATAACTTCTAACACATTAAAAACTGTCTCACTGCATTGCAGAAATCATTTTATTTCATAAGACATAAGCATCTTTCAGTTTGGCAAGATTTGCACTGAATATTGAATAAAGCAGCTTTCTCTAATAGAGAGACAAGCTTTTGAGCAGATTTGGGCTAGATTTCACTTTATTTGAACCGAAGCACTATTTTAACATTACTGGTCTCAGAAACCTGTAAACTGACAATCTTGAGCATTGAAGTCCTAACATAGGTTTTTTGTGCATATAACTTCTAACACATTAAAAACTGTCTTACAGCATTGCAAAAACATTTTATTTCATAAGGCATAAGCATCTTTCAGTTTGGCAAGATTTGCACTGAATATTGAATGAAGTAGCTTTCTCTCATAGAGAGACAAGCTTTTGAGCAGATTTGGGCTAGATTTCACTTCATTTGAACAGAAGCACTATTTTAACATTACTGGTCTCAGAAACCTGTAAACTGACAATCTTGAGCATTGAAGTCCTAACATAAGGTTTTGTGCATATAACTTCTAACACATTAAAAACTGTCTTGTAGCATTTGCAAAAACATTGTATTTCATAAGGCATAAGCATCTTTCAGTTTGGCAAGATTTGCACTGAATATTGAATGAAGCAGCTTTCTATCATAGAGAGACAAGCTTTTGAGCAGATTTGGGCTAGATTTCACTTCATTTGAACAGAAGCACTATTTCAACATTACTGGTCTCAGAAACCTGTAAACTGACAATCTTGAGCATTGAACTCCCTAACATAAGGTTTTTGTGCATATAACTTCAAACACATTAAAAACTGTCTTACAGCATTGCAAAAACATTGTATTTCATAAGGCATAAGCATCTTTCAGTTTGGCTGTAAACTGTAAACATTCACGAGTACAACTCTGATTTCTACGACTAGGAATTCTTCATTATGAACACAAATTCAAGTTTGTGGGGACGAGTAAAGAACAGTTGAAATGACGTCACTGCCGGCACAGGGCAGGTAATCGAACCTTGATTCCATCTAAAGCGCATGCGTCAAAGGTGAAAGATGGCTAACAACAGACCTGAGGCTGCTAGCCCAGGCTCAGCATCACAGTTAAAGTAGATAACGTGTTTATTCAACATTTTATACGATTTTACTATTTTTATAGCACTTTATAATTATATAAATTTCTGCAACTCAGACGTTATTGCTTTTGCTTGCTACCTAACGGTATTTACTCGCTGTTAACTAGTGCTAGGCGATGTTAGCGTTGATGAAGTGCTCTGTGTAAAAAGTAACGTTATAGTTAGTGATTTTAGAACTAAACTGCACTGTTATGATATGTTTAACCATGTCGACCAAATCAGTAATGTTAACAACTGAGCCAGATATGATGAGTTAACGTCAAACAGCAAGTCATTGTAATGTTAATGAGCATAATGGGCTAATACAAACTTTTGACTCAGTGGTTCAGTATCTGCTTTTTATTCACGACCAGAGAACCTGCTCGATTGAGGGTAATAAATTAACTTATTAATAAGCAATGCAACATTTGTTCAAAACCAGTCATTCAAGGTCATCAGTACATTCATGTATTCCTTTTAGCAAGGCAGAGTCAGTTGCTTGAGACCAGCTGCAGGTTCGGACGAGCTTGCTTTCTAGTCTGAATGTGGACCAAGACCAAGACCCGGGCATTGACAAGCCCTACTATGCCCTACTATGATTAATGTGTTTTGCAGGTGTTCTGTGTAATACTAAAATACCTATGGCTATAACATTTGGCATTTAGTTATTGTCTTTCTTATTACTCAGGGCCAATTAACAGACATCTTAAGTGCAGCCCAAAACCTGGTGTTGCTATTGAGAAACAGTGCACCAGCAAATGTCATGCCAGTCAGTCAGGGCAGTACAGGAGAAGCTGCTGTTGGACAGGGAGCGCAGTCAGTGAGGCCTCAGCGCAATGACTCTGGACAGTCTGTCAAACAAGAAATGGCTCGGTAGGATACATGGGTCATTTGTCTGCATTCATTTTGTTATTGTACACCCAGTGTAGGTACTTTTAGACAAACTAGGCCCCGATTCTAATGTAAGCAAAACATAACATAATTAGTCATTGAGAATGTAGATATATTTTAAGTTAGGTTGTTTTGTGTTGCTGGATGACAACATAAGAGAATAATAGTTTGCCATCTTATATGTTTAGGTCTTTTCCTGGATTTTTCCGAAAGGAGGCAAGAGGCAAGAAGCGTTTTGCACCATATACACCAACACAAGCTGGGAAGAGCTTTTTGGTGAACTTTTTTCTTCTTGAAAAGCAACGTGAAAAAACACCAAATGGAGAAGAGGAACTGCAGCTTATACTGGCTGGCCTTGGAAAACGTTCATTAACCCTTAATGAAAACATCACACATTCAGAGGTATGTAATCATTAATTAACTGCCTTGCCTAAAAATCATTTTACATTTTACAGTTATAATCCTGCTTCTGTCATTTTAGTTTTCAGATTTGCTTTTGAGCACATATCCAAGACTGGCAAATATCTGTGGAGGCTGGTTGCTGCACAAGTCCACAGGTATGTAGGCATATACAGTGTATTAATGTCAATGGTTTCAAATTGTGTTTCAATGTACTCCCTAGATGAGTAATTGCTGTCTATCCAGATTGGCTATATTTAGTATCTACAACTGTTCAATTTTAGGTGGGGGTGGGCAGCGGAGATTGGCTGTTATCCCTCCAGATTTAAATGGATACATCGGCCAGCAGCTGAAAGCAGTGAGCGGGAATGGAAAATATACAATGTACATTGCTCCTTTACAAGAAGAACTGGATACAATTCCTTTACCACCAGAAGCAAAGGAATTTGAGAAGATGCCCAAAGCCCAGTGTACAACCTGCAAAAAAATGGTTCTGCTTCAGATTCTTCCAGGACACATAAAGGAATGCAAGAAACAACTTGTAGATTTGTGTGATTCTGCTGAAGAAGTATGTTAAAGCTTGGTCTTTTAGGCATTATTTCAGAATTTATTGGATTGAAAAATTACATGTTTTTATTGTGTACAGCGCTGAAAAGTGTTGTTATTGTGTTTCATCCCCAGGAAAGCTGCAAGGAAGAACATGAAGATGAATGCTCAGCTGCACTTTGCTACGAGAAAAGCAAGGTAAGATACTTTTTGCTGTTATTTTTAAGTTTATTTTACAAATGCCATTTATTAGCACTCACAAATATATGTAAAAACAGCATTGTAACTTGTAATTGGTCATTTCCAAGGTATATTTTCTTTGCACCAATTGAAGGTCATGATGTTATACATGTCACTTTGCTGGTGCTAGAATTTGGGCTCTACAAGTGTTGTTTAAGTTTCTTTAGCTTAGATATGTTTTCTTATATTTCAGGAGTAGTGTGATGCTTTATTCACATGCATTGTAAATTAATTTGTTAGACCGCTGAGTGTATTGTGTGCGGAAATACATTTCATCCTGAGTTCCATGCAGCCAGTTGCGGATTACGGTAATGTTGGTTTCAGTGCTAGTTTTTTATGTTGAATGTTGATTTGACAATAAATTAGATGTAAGGAGATTTCCTGCCAAATTTTAAATGTAGTTGTTTATTGTTAATTCAGGACAATCTGTTTTCTTTGTGTGCAGAACTTCAGATGATGATGGCCATGAGTCAAGTGATCCAATCAGTACCTTTCAAAGGTAAAATTGTATATTAGGGAATTATGGTGGTGAATGATGTTATCTGAACAATAAACCCTTAAAGAGATACAGCTTTTTCCTGTTGAAAGTGGTGTTATGTGTGGTCATAGAGCAATCTAGTAATCCAGAAACATGGTATGTTTGTGATATTTTGCCCGTTCTGACTTGCATTGAGACCTCACCTCACTCCTGAGAGCGCACCAGTATGGGAGGATGTGCGAGTATTGTACCAGGCCTAACGACCACCCTGAGAAACAGTAGCAAACACCTATGAAATCATAAAAACCACACAGATTTAGTTGTGATTCAAATGTTAAATGTCTTTTTTTTCAGTTCTGAGGACATCTTGAATTGGATTGGTAATCAGGTTGATGAGACAAACACATTTTCCATCTGTGTGTCACGAACTGATCTCTACAACAGAGGCATGCAACAGTGGCAACGGCAAAAGAAGACCTCACCCAAATGTAGACTTAAGGTCACATTCTTTGCCGAGGCAGGCATTGATACTGGTGCCCTTTCCAAAGAATTCCTCACAGGTACAGGAGTATGTCCATATTTGTTAAATCAGATGCATATGTGTCAACAGGGGGCCTCTGGTGGTGCAATGGGCTCAAATGCTGATTGGATGAAAAAAATGAACATCGAAGAGACCTTTTGAATTTCATGTATTTGTTGTTTTCCAGAAATGCTGGTAGAAATAGAAAAAAGACTCTTTGTTGAAGGTCCAGATAAGAAAGGGAAGAATCCTGTTTACTGCCTTAACAGTTTGGACTGTAACTTCTTCAGGTGTGTAATTAAGTTCTTTTTGCATGTTGTCTTTAAGCATATTTAATTGCAGTACTACATTAGTTTATATCCTGTTTCAATTGTTTAATTCTTCCATTTATTAGGACTGCAGGAGAAGTCATGGCAGCTAGTCTGGCACAAGGCAGACCTTGCCCTAACTTCCTGCGTGAATGGTGCTTCAGATATCTCTGCTCTGGTGACTCTGACAGCATTCAAGTGTCTGCCAGTGATGTCACAGATTTGGAACTGTCACAGCTAATTGTAAAGGTAAGTCCAATTTTATCACG
Organism: Carassius carassius; assembly: GCF_963082965.1. Lineage (NCBI taxonomy): Eukaryota > Metazoa > Chordata > Actinopteri > Cypriniformes > Cyprinidae > Carassius > Carassius carassius. The sequence goes on from NW_026775039.1 coordinate 233,951, forward strand.
GTCAATAATAGTATTAACTTCATTATGACATGGATTGCACAAATCTAATGAGTTGCTTGTTTGACCGTAGAGCACAATTATGCAATGAGAACAACTTTCACTTAACACCAATTGACTTTCAGATAAATAACGCCAGTGATGACAACATCAGTGACCTGATTGGTGACATTGTGACCTGCGGACACACTGGAATCGTGTCTGTGTCCTGCAGCTCTATGAACTACCAACGATCATGAAGACCCATCAAGACCTTTGCCAACCACTGTTTGTTACAGGGGAAGATGATAAGGTACATTTTGTCTCAACCACTCTTAGGCCAGACCTGATTTTGTGGTCAACTTAGAGAAGTCCCTTTACATCTTAGGGCTTACGGTACCTTGGGAGGTTGCCGTTGGGGAATCATATGAATGGAAAAGCCAGTAGTACACCGAGCTAGCAGCCGAGGCAGTGCTTCCTGCTGAGGTTGGAAGTGGAGAGTTTGTAGTCATTTTAACAACCAGGCTCCTCAAGGATGTGGGGATTCGTTCCAAAAAAGTGCAGATTCTTCATAGGGATTGTAACAACATGTCCTAGTAGCTCGACATGGGTTTCTGGTTGCTTTTAATTAAGCATTTATTTTTTTCTGCAATAATTACTTATGTTAAATGCAGACTGAAATGTATTTTCTTCTTAAAGGTGGATGCAGTCTTCATTCTGGAAAACAGCCGCACTGTCTTCAGTGAGATTGGTTCTGCCAAACACCGCATGGAAACAAACATCATTAATTTTTTCCAGGACTACCTTCAGGAAATTGAGGATTCTGGTATGTTTTAGACAATATTGAATAATGTAGAAGTAGTAAGCTTTTCTTCTGCTGTCCTGCAGTAATTTATACAGCACAGTGGAAATGGCTAGCTATGAATTTACACACTCCAATAAATTCACAAGCCTTAACGTTTCTTTTGCAGAATCTTGATGTAAAGTGTGATATTTAATATTATGACCTCTAGAATAACAGTGCTTCATGAAATTTTACACACAGACAGGGCTTTTAACACCCCCTGCTCCCAACCTAAAAAGGGGCTATGCTTAACATGTTAATCTGATTTAATTGAGGGATTTTATTAACTAATTGTATTGTTAATACAATTGTATTGTTAAATTGTCAATTGTATTGTATTGTTAAAGTTGAAAAACTATTAAAAAGATGCTGCCTTCCTTTATTTATCCAGACTTACATTTAATCTCTTTTTTTAAGAACAAGATGGCCCAAGCAACAACAACATTGCTCCAGAAAGTTTGACTGTTGGAAGAATCATGCATTGGCTCACTGGACAGGGACACAAGCCCCTTCTGCCTAGTGAAAAAGAAGGACTTTGTCATAAATGTGAGATTCCACCATGACTGTGACACACAGCACACTGTTTGTTTTCCTATTGTCAGCACCTGCAGTTGTACAATAACATTTCCCTCAGTTCACCTGAAAACATTCAGTGAATTCAAAAACATTATGACATTAGCCATATGCCATGGGCAAACCTTGGACAGGGTGTAACAACTCACTCCAAGGGAAAACTAAAAAGTAACTGCATAAGTCAAAATAGGCATTGAATTGTTTTGTTTTATTGACATTTTATTTGACATTTTCTTGTTTCTGTGAATAACTTTATTCATTGTTACAAAAACATTGTTTTGCTGTTATTAATGGTTCACTTTAAAACCAAAATGAATGAGGAGTTAGTTTTTTACCTCACTGTTGCTCCCATGATAAAATGAAGTAATGTCACAGCAAGCCTTTTGTAACTGGCAGTCTGTTTGCAAATGTTCAACTTCATTCCATTAAATCTTTTGTAAGGACTGCTTAATATCTTAAGTGTTTCTTTGTGTCACACATAGACCTTCAATGCACTGAACCATTGATGTATAAATGTCTCTGTCAAATGATTCTGACGATGCAGAGGGATTGATCATGGACTGTACAGTTTCCATACTAGCTGGAGTCAGGGGGCACTCAATTTCTGGGACTTCAACTCCATAAGGTTCTTCAGGCACACCATCAAACATCTCCCAGTCAGTTCCAAACAGCTCCATGTTCTGAAAATAGTGTTATTTTGTATGAAACAACATTTAGAAATATTTGAAAACACTGCCAAGCACACATTGACGTACAAAGGCCTAATAAAGTGACAAAAGAAAATCTATCAAATCAAGCTCAGTTATTCGTCTAATTGTGTGCTTAAGTGAAGCAACACACTACTCTTACATACTTCTATATTATTATTCAATAAATTTCTTCCAGAGTTATTGACACCATTCAAAAATTTAATTTCAGCTTTTTTTATATAAGTCTAAATCGATACTTTCAGGTTGAAAACATTTTATCTGCATTTTTTAACTGCAGTTTTATTAACTGAGAGATTGGTTAACCCAGAGTTGGTTAGGTGTGAGTCCACCTTCAGATCGTAACGGATGGTTGTCCCAGCCCTCTGTGAATGTGTGAAGGGCCTCTGCCAGACGCGGAAGGAACACATAATGGGCACAAAACAGATGGACAGCATCTGACAAATCCGACAGGCCATCTTCTTCTAGACTGTGAAGAACTTCATAGTACAGATGAGTGACAGAGGTCCAGACATCTCGCCATAGGCGTTCAATCCTAAATAAGAAATAACAGGCCTTACTCAACTCAAAAGTAATCATTCACATAGTCTTACTTAAAACACTTTCCAACAATGATTTAACATTCTCACTATGAATATACTGTAGATTATCATTTTAACCTTTGGTTGTGTACACTTCGCCCAGCGATGAAGCTCCCTCTTCCGGTGCCTTTAACACTGAACATGGTTTCAGCAATTGCAACATTTTCAACGCCTTCATCGCCCCTGACCCTGGAAAATGAATAGGGGAAATGCTCAGTTATAATTATCATTTATCACAACAAAATATTCCATTGAACATTACTGAAATGATCAACAAGTGCATAGAAACAGTAGCACAAGATATCACTATTTACCTAGAAGGCCAGCCAAAGTTTTCCACTGCCTTAAGGAAAAATGAAAGGGCAGTGTTTGACCAGTTATTTGTTGCTGGTTCCAGATACAGTATCTATACAGATAACAGAGTTTCATATAGTGAATCTGCAAACATTTAAATATACTCACATTGCCTACTGCACACACAATAATAACTTAGGGTAAAGTATATTACCAAATGTAATGCACCAAAAAATTAGCTCATTAAACGTGACTTTTGCTGTGCACATGGATAAATGCACAATATTAAACTGCATGTAATCAACTACTGTTGTCCTTTATTTTGATATATTTACTTTTACTTCCGGGTCATCTGACCCACTGGTCTTGTTTTTCTTAATGTCTTAATTCAGTGGAGAAACGAAAAAAATGAATTAGCAAAAAACCAAAATCAGACTGTCATTTGAATTTGGTTTTGTCATTATACGTTTTTGATTTAAATAATAAGTAATAATAAATAATAATAATACGGACGGAACCTTATGCAGTCTATCAACAGTGAATACATGAACACAAAAATATACAGCAAGAATAAATCACTATAATAAAAGTAGTAAAAAAAAAAAAAAGTGATGCACCTTTCTGGAGTAACCATCTATTGCTCCAAATATGACGATGTTGTACCTTGAAATCAAAAGGATGGGATGACAATGAGCAGTCAATGAAAAGAGCTGCATTAACTCAACACCGATAATAAAGTACATAAATAAATGAATATTTTACCTTATGAGCTTATGGTTAGTGTCCACGTGCACTAATGACAAAGGCCGCTGTACGAAGTATGTCCTCCTGACGATGCAACCAAGCTGTGTCATTCTTTCCAAAATTCCTGGAGCAGCAACTCTGTGCATGGACTCCTTGATGCGATTCCACTGAACTCTATGTCCATTTGCTTGGAGGCAACCTTTAACCATTCTGTATCCTGCGTTTGGGATCCTGGTTTTTATGGAGATGACAGCATCATCCAGATCCCTGTCAGATAAACTGCTGTATGTAAGTCTTGTGGACAACCTGAGTTCATGCATACGCCGGAAAATTGTACTTTGGCTGACACCCAGCAGGTTGGCGATACAAGACACTGGTAAGGGCATGTCAATAAGACTGGACAGCAGCTCCTCAGAAAAACTAAATTTTGGTCGGCCGAGTCCTCCTTCTCTAATAAAAACACAGGGACTCACTTGTGAAAGAGCTGCGTGAATCATTCTTTGAAGGGATAAAAGACACTCCACAATTTCAGCTGGGATGTTTAAAATGCTAGATGCAGATGTAAGAATAAAGGCTTCCTGATTTACAACGTACTGGAAGTAGTCCAAATTAAAGTATGGTTGACTTAACGAGTCAGTGATCCTTGATTCCAGACGCTGCAGTAACTGAGTAGCCAGTGGTCCCTGTAAATGACAAAATACATATTAGATGCAATACATGGTACCGTTAACTTAGCCTTACCAATTCAACTTTATGTAACGTTAGGCTAAATAGACATTCAAAACATTACAACTGAAGAATGTTTGCAATCTAATAGGCGTAGCTAAGTTAACGTTATCATTATTTTGCAAGCTAAAGCAATTACTTTGTCTGGCTCAGTTTTCATTACTCATTATTGCTCTGGTCGACATTGCTAAACATATGATAGCAGTTAAGTTTATTGCAGTTCATGCAGTGTCAATCGGCGAAACAGGTCATGTTCTAACATTACTAACTATAACGTTACTTTTTTCACAGAGCACTTCATCAACACTAACATCGCCTAGCACTAGTTAACAGCGAGTAAATACCGTTAGGTTGCAAGCAAAAGCAATAACGTCTGAGTTGCAGAAATTTATATAATTATAAAGTGCTATAAAAATAGTAAAATCGTATAAAATGTTGAATAAACACGATATCTACTTTACCTGTGATGCTGAGCCTGGGCTAGCAGCCTCAGGTCTGTGGTTAGCCATCTTTCACCTTTGACACATGCGCTTTAGATGGAATCAAGGTTCGATTACTTGCCCTGTGCCGGCAGTGACGTCATTTCAATTGTTCTTTACTCGTCCCCACAAACTTGAATTTTTGTTCATAATGAAGAATTCGTAGTCGTAGAAATCAGAGTTGTACTCGTGAATGTTTACAGTCATAGCTTCTAGAATAACACTTACATAAAAACACAAATGTAATTGTATTGACTCACGTGTATGAAAACTTAATTTTGCGTGCCTAAGTTAATTTACGCACAAATGTTTAAAAATACGATTATAAATGTTTAAAGTTGTGCATACATCTTTTTGAAAGTGATCTTACACCATAGATTTCACTTCATTTGAACAGAAGCATTACTGTTTCAGAAGCATTAGAAGATTTCAACATTACTGGTCTCAGAAACCTGTAAACTGACAATCTTGAGCATTGAAGTCCTAACATAAGTTTTTGTGCATATAACTTCTAACACATTAAAAACTGTCTCACTGCATTGCAGAAATCATTTTATTTCATAAGACATAAGCATCTTTCAGTTTGGCAAGATTTGCACTGAACATTGAATGAAGCAGCTCTAACTCACAGAGAGACAAGCTTTTGAGCAGATTTGGGCTAGATTTCACTTCATTTGAACAGAAGCACTATTTCAACATTACTGGTCTCAGAAACCTGTAAACTGACAATCTTGAGCATTGAAGTCCTAACATAAGTTTGTTTGCATATAACTTCTAACACATTAAAAACTGTCTTACAGCATTGCAAAAACATTGTATTTCATAAGGCATAAGCATCTTTCAGTTTGGCAAGATTTGCACTGAATATTGAATGAAGCAGCTTTCTCTCATAGAGAGACAAGCTTTTGAGCAGATTTGGGCTAGATTTAACTTCATTTGAACAGAAGCACTATTTTAACATTACTGGTCTCAGAAACCTGTAAACTGACAATCTTGAGCATTGAAGTCCTAACATATGTTTTTGTGCATATAACTTCTAACACATTAAAAACTGTCTTACAGCATTGCAAAAACATTGACCCCTCAGTGCCCACAATTACTATGTCACAAGCGTCATGTGGTTTCTGTAAAAACGAAACCCGTGCACGTTCGTCCGGCCACGGCCGATGGTGCTTTAAATGCAGTGACGATGCCCACTACCCAGTGCCCATCCCCACATGTAAGCACAGCCCTGCACACAGGGCTAGCGCACATAAGATCAACACAGATCGGTCGAGCGTGCCGCATAGTAAACGTGCCCACTTCCCAGTGCCCACATACACTATGTCACATACGGCGCGGGGCTTCTGTAAAAACGAGGCCTGTCCACGTACATTCTGCACAGGCAGACGGCGAGTTGAAAGTGGTAAAAGTGCACACATGCAGCCCACGGTTACTCGCAGATATATCGAGTCCCACGGGACCCGCTCAGCCTCCCTCCAGTCGGTTAAGCGCCGGAACGGGGTCGAGGAAGAGCGATCTGCCCGCTGTGATCAGCGCGCTCCCCGCCTCAGATGCGCAGCACACTCGAGCGCCGCCGTTGCCCAGTCAACAGAGCGCGTTTCGCATCCAGCCCTTAGCCATTCATGCAGATGTATGGTCAGCGCTTCCAGGGGTTTCGGATTAGGTGCTAGGCATTATAAAGAGAGGCTACTCGCTACAGTTTTCTCGACACCCACCGCGCTTTTCAGCGCGCGTCGAAACTACGGTCAAAACAGAAGTAGCACACATACTTCGGGCCGAAATATCAAAACTGGTGAGCAAAGGGGCTGTAGAGCCTGTGTCTCAAGCTCAAAGCGAGGGGGGGCTGTACAGCAGATACTTTCTGGTGCCCAAGAGAGACGGGGGTCTCAGGCCCATACTGGATCTAAGACAGCTGAACAAGGCATTGATGAAAAGCAGTTTCAAAATGCTCACGACCAGGAAGCTCCTCGCGCAGATTCGCAGAGGGGACTGGTTCATGTCAATAGATCTGAAGGATGCGTATTTTCAAATACAGATAGCGTCAAACCACAGGCGGTTTTTGAGATTCGCCTTCGAGGGCCAGGCATACCAGTTTGCAGTCCTGCCATTCGGCTTGTCCGTAGCTCCTCGTACGTTTACGAGGTGCATGGATGCAGCGCTCGCTCCTCTCAGACTCAGAGGCATACGAGTGCTGAATTATTTGGACGACTGGCTGGTTCTGGCCCGATCACGAGCGGAGCTCGTGGACCACAGGGCCGTTTTACTTGATCACCTCGAGAAGCTCGGCCTCAGTGTCAATTGGGCGAAGAGTTCGCTGAACCCCAGTCAGACGATCCTGTTTCTGGGTATAGTTCTGAACTCGTGTTCCATGACGGCGCGGCTGTCACCACAGCGTGCTATGGGCATTCAGCGCACAGCGAGTTCTTTCCGTTGCGGCGCGACCGTGTCGCTCAAACACTGTCAAAAGATGCTGGGTCTCATGGCCTCAGCATCTCCGGTTCTGCGGCTGGGCCTGCTCCGCATGCGCCCCCTGCAGTTCTGGCTGAAGGCTCGGGTGCCGCGCAGAGCGTGGGCGTCTGGCCGGCTGCATTTCAAGGTCGATCAGAGCTGTGTGGCGGCTCTAGCACCTTGGACAGCGAACGGCTGGTACCGATCAGGTGTAAGCCTGGGGACTTCCCCGAGTGTGAAAATGGTGTCGACGGACGCCTCCACTTCGGGATGGGGAGCGCTGCTCGAAGGCAGCTTATGGTCAGCTTTGGCCTATGGTCAGAATGGGAAAAGCTCCATCATATCAACTGCCTGGAAATGCTGGCAGTGGAGAACGCGCTGACGCGCTTTTGTCCCCATATCAAGGATCACCACGTCGTAGTCCATTCGGACAACATGTCCGTGGTGTCCTACATAAATCGCCAGGGCGGTCTCGGGTCCCGAAACCTGTGCAGGCTGACGGAATGCCTCCTGATTTGGGCTAAACGCAACGTGCGCTCGCTTAGAGCAGTGCATGTGCCTGGACTGCAGAATCTGGGTCCAGACAGGCTGTCCAGAGGCAATGTCCCTACGGGCGAATGGTCTCTACACCCGCAAACAGTCCGGCTGTTGTGGGAGAGATTTGGCATGGCGGAGGTGGACCTCTTTGCGTCCCACGAAAACGCTCACTGCCCCGCGTTCTTTTCCAAGAACGAAAGCGCGCTGTCACGGAAATGGCCGTGCTGCCCGCTTTATGCGTTCCCTCCCGTCTCCCTCCTTCCGCAGGTGATAGAACGGGTGAGAGAAATGAGATGTTCAATACTGCTTGTGGCACCTCTTTGAAAGAACCAACCATGGTTCCCAGATTTGATGCAGTTAGCAGATGTTGCCCCGTGGCCGGTACCGTTGAGGAGAGATCTCCTCTCGCAGGCCAGGGGCTCGATTTGGCACCCTCAACCGGAGTTGTGGTCCCTCCATGTATGGGCACTCAACGGTTACCCGCTGATCTCGCAGTGGGAGTGCTAAATACCATCACTCAGGCTAGAGCTCCGTCGACACGACGTCTGTATGCCTCGAAGTGGTCGGTGTTCTCCAGCTGGTGCATAGCTCGAGGTTATTCACCCCTTAGTTGTGAGGTGTCGGAGGTCCTCTCCTTCCTTCAGGAGCTGTTGGATAAGGGCAGAGCCCCGTCCACGCTCAAAGTTTATTTGGCGGCCATCGCGGCGTTTTCTGAAACGGCATCCGGCCAGTCAATAGGAAGGAGTGATTTAGTCATCCGGTTCCTCAGAGGAGCTAGGAGGCTGAATCCTCCCAGACCTCCGTCAGTCCCTATGTGGGACCTCGCAGCGGTTTTGGAGGCCTTGAAGGGTCCCCCTTTCGAGCCTATCCATTCGATTAGCCTTCAGCATCTGTCGTTTAAGACAGTATTCTTGTTGGCTCTCGCTTCTGTGAAGCGTGTGGGTGATTTGCACTCGCTCTCGGTGAGCCAGTCATGCTTGGAGTTTGGGCCCAATGACTCAAGAGTCATACTCAAACCTAGGCACGGTTATGTGCCGAAGTCCCTTAACACACCGTTTCGGGCTCAGGTTATTGCCCTGTCTGCCCTACCGGTGTCAGGGGAGGATGGAGACTCGAGTCTTCTTTGCCCTGTCAGGGTTTTAAGAGCTTATGTGTCTCGTTCTGCTGCCTTTCGGCAGACGGAGCAGCTATTTGTCTCGTTCGGTGGACGTTCCAAGGGAATGGCTGTTTCGGGACAGACTCTATCCAGATGGATAGTTGACGCCATAGCGTTAGCTTAAGCTTCCAGGGGCCTTCAGTGCCCGTTGGGCATCAGAGCACACTCCACAAGAGGCGTCGCCTCGTCGTGGGCGTGGTCTACTGGGATCTCCTTGCAGGATATATGTTTGGCGGCGGGTTGGGCCTCGCCGTCTACATTTATCAGGTTCTATAACCTGGAGGTTCCCGCCTTGCAAGCAAGGCTGCTGTCGGTATAGACGAATCAGGGCCCTGAGGGGAATTCTGAGTTCATGAGCGCTATGCGCTGCCGACTGTTATATGGGCAGTATTGCGTAAGACCCGCATTGCCACATTGGTCAGGCCTTGCCTCGGCTGTGTGATGTCATATTGCCGCATCTACGGATGCTGCTAGATATGGGACGGAGGGCTTTCCCCCTTTTCTGTCCTTGACTCTCTGTGAGTCCCTCAGGTGACTGTGCACTGTAAATCCTGGGCGTTGCTTCAGGTTTATTGGTGTGTGATCCCTGCACGCACGGCGTTTTACATCGGGTTCCCGTAGCGTCTTAGCTAAGACGCAGTACGAGAGAGCTCTCGTAAGAGAACGTACTCGGTTACTAAACGTAACCTCGGCTCTCTCTAGAAGAGCGAACGAGTACTGCGTTCTCTGCCGTGCATACGATTCACTCTGGTTCGCTTCAGCGATGAAATAAATCAGGTGAGTCAGCCTTTTCGAGCTCCTTTCGAGCCACACCCGTTTCGGCAGGAAGTGGCAAGAAGGGCGCGAAGCGCCCTTATTGGTCTGATGTTGCATCAGCCTGCGCTCGATAGGCTTTGCAGTTGCCGCAGAACAAGCCAATGAGCGAACGAGCCGTCTCGCCTATGGCTGTGTACTGCTGCAAGTGCGCTTTACAAAAATACAAAATTAAGTATAATGTTTTGCTTCAGTATTTCGTGAAAAGAGACTTTTCCCGTAGCGTCTTAGCTAAGACGCAGTACTCGTTCGCTCTTCTAGAGAGAACCGAGGTTACGTTTAGTAACCGAGTACGTTTTTGTGCATATAACTTCTAACACATTAAAAACTGTCTTACAGCATTGCAAAAACATTGTATATCATAAGGCATAAGCATCTTTCAGTTTGGCAAGATTTGCACTGAATATTGAATGAAGCAGCTTTCTCTCATAGAGAGACAAGCTTTTGAGCAAATTTGGGCTAGATTTTACTTCATTTGAACAGAAGCACTATTTTAACATTACTGGTCTCAGAAACCTGTAAACTGACAATCTTGAGCATTGAAGTCCTAACATATGTTTTTGTGCATACAACTTCTAACACATTAAAAACTGTCTCACTGCATTGCAGAAATCATTTTATTTCATAAGACATAAGCATCTTTCAGTTTGGCAAGATTTGCACTGAACATTGAATGAAGCAGCTCTAACTCACAGAGAGAGAAGCTTTGGAGCAGATTTGGGCTAGATTTCACTTCATTTGAACAGAAGCACTATTTCAACATTACTGGTCTCAGAAACCTGTAAACTGACAATCTTGAGCATTGAAGTCCTAACATAAGTTTTTGTGCATATAACTTCTAACACATTAAAAACTGTCTTACAGCATTGCAAAAACATTGTATTTCATAAGACATAAGCATCTTTCAGTTTGGCAAGATTTGCACTGAATATTGAATGAAGCAGCTTTCTCTCATAGAGAGACAATCTTGAGCATTGAAGTCCTAACATAAGTTTTTGTGCATATAACTTCTAACACATTAAAAACTGTCTTACAGCATTGCAAAAACATTGTATTTCATAAGGCAATAAGCATCTTTCAGTTTGGCAAGATTTGCACTGAATATTGAATGAAGCAGCTTTCTCTCATAGAGAGACAAGCTTTTGAGCAGATTTGGGCTAGATTTCATTTCATTTGAACAGAAGCACTATTTTAACATTACTGGTCTCAGAAACCTGTAAACTGACAATCTTGAGCATTGAAGTCCTAACATAAGTTTTTGTGCATATAACTTCTAACACATTAAAAACTGTCTTACACCATTGCAAAAACATTGTATTTCATAAGGCATAAGCATCTTTCAGTTTGGCAAGATTTGCACTGAATATTGAATGAAGCAGCTTTCTCTCATAGAGAGACAAGCTTTTGAGCAGATTTGGGCTAGATTTCACTTCATTTGAACAGAAGCACTTGTTTAACATTACTGGTCTCAGAAACCTGTAAACTGACAATCTTGAGCATTGAAGTCCTAACATATGTTTTTGTGCATATAACTTCTAACACATTAAAAACTGTCTCACTGCATTGCAGAAATTATTTTATTTCATAAGACATAAGCATCTTTCAGTTTGGCAAGATTTGCACTGAACATTGAATAAAGCAGCTTTCTCTCATAGAGAGACAAGCTTTTGAGCAGATTTGGGCTAGATTTCACTTCATTTGAACAGAAGCACTATTTCAACATTACTGGTCTCAGAAACCTGTAAACTGACAAACTTGAGCATTGAAGTCCTAACATAAGTTTTTGTGCATATAACTTAAAACACATTAAAAACTGTCTCACTGCATTGCAGAAATCATTTTATTTCATAAGACATAAGCATCTTTCAGTTTGGCAAGATTTGCACTGAACATTGAATGAAGCAGCTTTCTCTCATAGAGAGACAAGCTTTTGAGCAGATTTGGGCTAGATTTCACTTCATTTGAACAGAAGCACTATTTCAACATTACTGGTCTCAGAAACCTGTAAACTGACAATTTAGCATTGAAGTCCTAACATCTAACATGCAGCGCCCTAACATTAGATTTTGTGCATTTAACTTCTAACACATTAAAAACTGTCTCACTGCTCTGCAAAAAAACATTTTATTTCATTAGACATAAGCATCTTTCAGTTTGGCAAGTTTTGCACTAAACATTGAATGAAGCAGCTTTCTCTCATTGAGAGAGAAGGTTTTAAGCAGATTTGAGCTAGTTTGCAGTTCATTTGAACAGAAGCACTATTTGAACATTAGTGGTCCCAGATACCTGTAAACTGACAATCTTGAGCATTGAAGCTCTAACATAAGTTTTTGTGCATTTAACTTCTAACACATTAAAAACTGTCTCACTGCATTGCTAAAAACATTTTATTTCATTAGACATAAGCATCTTTCAGTTTGGCAAGTTTTGCACTAAACATTGAATGAAGCAGCTTTCTCTCATTGAGAGAGAACGTTTTAAGCAGATTTGGTCTAGTTTGCAGTTCATTTGAACAGAAGCACTATTTGAACATTAGTGGTCGCAGAAACCTGTAAACTGACAATTTTGAGCATTGAAGCTCTAACATAAGATTTTGTGCATATAACTTCGAACACATTAAAAACTGTTTTACTGCATTGTAAAAAAAACATTATATTTGATAAGACATAAGCATCTTTCATTTTGGCAAGTTTTGCACTAAACATCGACTGAAGCAGCTTTCTCTCATTGAGAGAGAAGGTTTTAAGCAGATTTGGGCTAATTTGCAGTTAATTTGAACAGAAGCACTATTTCAACATTAGTGGTCTCAGAAACCTGTAAACTGACAATCTTGAGCATTGAAGCTCTAACATAAGATTTTGTGCATATAACTTCTAACACATTACAAACTGTCTCACTGCATTGCAAATAACATTTTATTTCATTAGACATAAGCATCTTTCAGTTTGGCAAGTTTTGCACTAAACATTGAATGAAGCAGCTTCATCTCATTGAGAGAGAACGTTTTAAGCAGATTTGGGCTAGTTTGCAGTTCATTTGAACAGAAGCACTATTTGAACATTAGTGGTCTCAGAAACCTGTAAACTGACAATTTTGAGCATTGAAGCTCTAACATAAGATTTTGTCCATATAACTTCTACCACATTAAAAACTGTTTTACTGCATTGTAAAAAAAAACATTATATTTGATAAGACATTAAGCATCTTTCAGTTTGGAAAGTTTTGCACTAAACATCAACTGAATCAGCTTTCTCTCATTGAGAGAGAAGGTTTTAAGCTGATTTTGGCTAGTTTGCAGTTCATTTGAACAGAAGCACTATTTGAACATTGGTGGTCTCAGAAACCTGTAAACTGACAATCTTGAGCATTGAAGCTCTAACATAAGTATTTGTGCATATAACTTCTAACACATTAAAAACTGTTTTACTGCATTGTAAAAAAACATTATATTTGATAAGACATAAGCATCTTTCAGTTTGGCAAGTTTTGCACTAAACATTGAATGAAGCAGCTTTCTCTCATTGATAGAGATGGTTCTCTTACGAGAGTTCTCTCGTACTGCGTCTTAGCTAAGACGCTACGGGAAAAGTCTCTTTTCACGAAATACTGAAGCAAAAAATTATCCTTAATTTTGAATTTTTGTAAAGCGCATTTGCAGCAGTACACAGCCATAGGCGAGACGGTTCGCTCGCTCATTGGCTGCTCTGCGGCAAGTGCACAGCCTATCGAGCGCAGGCTGATGCCATATCAGACCAATAAGGGCGCTTCGCGCCCTTCACGCCACTTCCCGCCGAAACAGGTGTGGCCCAACCTTATAAAAGGAGCTCGAAAAGGTTGACTCACCTGATTTTTCATCTCTTCAGTGAAGCTCACGCATCGCTGGATCACGGAGGAAGCAAGCGCCGTCTCAGAAGCATATCAGCGGGACGAGCCATTCTGAAGCTGCTGGCCTTCGCCGCCTTCCACCTCCTGCGGGGCAGACACTACTGCGGCAGTGGGGAGGTATAGGAAAGGCTCCTGCGGGAGCAGACACTGCTGCGGCAGTGAGGAGGTATAGGAAAGGCTCCTGCGGGAGCAGACACTGCTGCGGCAGTGGGGAGATATGGGAAAGGCTTCTGCGGGAGCAGACACTGCTACGGCAGTGATGAGGTATAGGAAAGGCTCCTGCGGGAGCAGACACTGCTGCGGCAGGGAGGAGGTACGTGCAAGGCTACTTGCTTCGGCTGCTGTAGATTTTGGCTGTGGGAAGAGTAAAAAAGGGTTAGTAACATTTGATGGGGCAAGCTAAAAATGAATGGGTAGCCTACTGTGTCACCAGCTCAGCAATTGGTTGCCTGATTTGACAATTCCTCAAGCCTTGTCCACGTTATTAGGTTCCTGTTGGAAAAGCATCTTTCCTCTCGTTTGGCCTCTGGGCTCTTTAGACTGTCTCCCGAGCGGATATGTTTGGAACGCTGTTTTCACGTTGTAGTATGGACTGTGGAAACAGAGGCTTTTGGAAACGATGAAGCATGTTTAGTCTTGTAAGACGTTGTACCGAAAGACATGATTACAGCAGTAACGTTAGCCCCTTACCAGTCACCCCCCATTTTTTGGCATTGAGACAGAAATTACATACCCAAAATAAAGATGTTTCTGCTCATGATTCTTTCTGACTAGATCCATGATCAACATTTGTCCACGAGCTAACACTTTCGACGTTTACCGTTCAGGAATAGGAATCGTTTTCCTGGCATAATTACTGAATAACTGTCACTGAAATGATGTTTTATCGAAATATTGGTCAATTGGCTTTCAATTGATGCAGGGTTTATCCAGATCAAGTAAGAGAGTGATGTTTAACGTGCTGTGCAAATGAACGATAATAAGCTGGGGCGGTTGGCGATGCTTGCAAGCAAATGGGTTAATGGTAGTTATGTGCTATTCGCTTCCAAGTGGTTTCTAAAGATGTTTACTTGCCAGTTTTTTCGTATTACGGTCCTTAAAGTCCCCGTGAAACGGAAGTTGCAAACGACTTTTCTCCAGTGTTGTGACGTATTTCCGAGAGAAACGGAATAATAAATGAGGAAAGTAGTGGGTGTGGCTTATTTTCCAACTAGCACCTGATTGGATCTAGATAAGTAGGTGTTTAATTCAAAAAATGGAGGCAGATCTAAATGCAAGTTTACAATCGGTTGTTGAGGATTACTCGCCACCTCAATCACCGCAATTTAGTTTTCAGCGGGAAAAGGAGGAAGATGAGAACAGGAACACGCGGAGGATAAAAGGCTTTTAAAAGGTGGCAGTTATTTTACTCACACTTGCTATCCTGCGTTGAAACACTATGGCGGATGCGTTTTAGATGAATTTTGGGTGATCACACCGGTGAATGGTGAAATAGGTCCCTAAATTATTTGGTCCTACCAGAAAACTTGCATAGAAATTAAAATTTAAAATTAAATTAAGCATTTAGCAGAGACTCTTTTATGCAGAGACTTACGAGCCTTTTTTTTTTTTTTTTTTTTTTTTCCTTCTTCTTCCTTCATGGAACTTAAGTCTGTATCATTTCCGTGAGGTTTAAACGTGCGCGGTAAGGCGAATGTAATGCCTTTGCTTCGTGGTTAAAAGTGGCATCATCATCCGACGGAACGTTTGTATCTGTAGTCCAAATCTATGCGCAATCCACACTCCAGATCAGCAGGTGGCGGTAATGCACCTTTACGCTGGTTTGCCAAAACCGTAGAAGAAGACGGAACTGCGTCATGACGTTGTTTAACAAACTTTAGCCGCGAACCTGCTTTTAGATGCAACACTTGGATGCTAACTGCCGTAAAAATCCAATGAAGAAAAAGAAGAACCTGTTTTTAGCGTCTTTGCCTGAAAATGTATTGGTTAACGTTGCGCTGTCTGCGCCACTAGAGGAAGCGGCCTCAAACTGCCACTCGGCCGGAACGCCGGGGTGAAAGGCTGGGCCGCGGTGAGAACTGGGGTTCGACCCGGGCTGGTTGGGTTCTTTCTGCTGCAATCCAGCGCTCGGGGAGAGCTCGGTCTCGGGCGGCACGATCGTTGTGTCGAGCAAGGCGAGCTCGGAGCTTGCACGGTCTATTGGGCACGACGTGTGGCTTGGCGATGAGAGCAGCTGTCACGATGACGCTTAATGTTGCTCAACGGCCGTGTTTGGCTGGGTAGAAATGATCTCGGGTCCGGCAAAAGCAGCAGGTCTTATAAATCTCCTGTGTAGCTCTCTTCGTTGGTACGAGAATTGGGTCTGTAGTAAGGTGACAGACGAAGCGAACCAGCATGCTGATAAACCGTCAATGGATAAAGGGAAGTCAGCGATATTTATACTATGGGATTGATTACTTGATTATGGTCCACCTGTGTTGATTAGGCTAAGTATCTGACGCGCTCCTCCCGAATCTTAGTAATAAAATTTCATTATAAGGAGAGGCTACTCGCTACAGTTTTTTCCCTCTGTGCTTTTTAGCGCGCGTCGAAACCACGGTCAAAACAGAAGTAGCACACATACTTTGGGCCGAAATATCAAAACTGTTGAGCAAAGGGGCTGTAGAGCCTGTGTCTCAAGCTCAAAGCGAGGGGGGGGCTGTACAGCAGATGCTTTCTAGTGCCCAAGAGAGACGGGGGTCTCAGGCCCATACTGGATCTAAGACAGCTGAACAAGGCATTGGTGAAACGCAGTTTCGGAATGCTTACGACCAGGAAGCTCCTCGCGCATATTCGCAGAGGAGACTGGTTCATGTCAATAGATCTGAAGGACGCGTATTTTCAAATACAGATAGCGTCAAGTCACAGGCGATATTTGAGATTCGCCTTCGAGGGCCAGGCATACCAGTTTAAAGTCCTACTGTTCGGCGTGTCCATAGCTCCTCGTACGTTTACGAGGTGCATGGACGCAGCGCTCGCTCCTCTCAGACTCAGAGGCATGCAAGTGCTGAACTATTTGGACGACTGGCTGATTCTGGCTCAATCACGGGCGGAGCTCGTGGAGCACAGGGCCGTTTTACTCGATCACCTCGAGAAACTCGGTCTCAGTGTCAACTGGACGAAGAGTTTGCTGAACCCCAGTCAGACGATACTGTTTTTGGGTTTAGCTCTGGACTCACGTTCCATGACGTTGGACATTCAGCGTGCGGCGAGTTCTCTCCGCTGCGGCGCGACCGTTTCGCTCAGAGAATGTCAGAAGATGTTGGGTCTCATGGCCTCAGCATCTCCGGTTCTGCAGTTGGGCCTGCTCCGCATGCGCTCCCTGCAGTTCTGGCTGAAAGCGCGGGTATCTGGTCGACTGCGTCTCAAGGTCAATCAGGGCTGCGTTACAGCCCTGAAACCCTGGACAGCAAACGACTGGTACCAATCAGGTGTAATCCTGGGGACTTCCTCGAAAGTGAAGATGGTGTCGACGGACGCCTCCACTTCGGGATGGGGAGCGCTGCTCGAGGGCAGACCGTCCTTTGGCCTGTGGTCAGAACGGGAAAAGCTCCAACATATCAACTGTCTGGAAATGCTGGCAGTGGAGAACGCGCTGACGCGTGTTTCTGGGTCCAGTCAGGCTGTCCAGAAACAACATTCCCTCGGGCGAATGGTCTCTACTCCCGCAAACAGTCCGGCTGTTGTGGGAGAGATTTGGCAGGGCGGAGGTGGACCTCTTCGCGTCCCACGAAAACGCTCACTGCCCCGCGTTCTTTACCAAGAACGAAAGTGCGCTGTCACAGAGAGGGCCGTGCTGACCATTTGCTTTCCCTCCCGTCTCCCTCC
Organism: Carassius carassius; assembly: GCF_963082965.1. Taxonomy (NCBI): domain Eukaryota; kingdom Metazoa; phylum Chordata; class Actinopteri; order Cypriniformes; family Cyprinidae; genus Carassius; species Carassius carassius. The sequence goes on from NW_026775039.1 coordinate 251,584, forward strand.
TTCTGCAGGTGATAGAATGGGTGAGAGAAACAAGATGTTCAATGCTGCTTGTAGCACCTTTTTGAAAGAACCAACCATGGTTCCCAGATTTGATGCGGTTAGCAGGCATCGCCCCGTGGTCAGTGCCATTGAGGAGGGACCTCCTCTCGCAGGCCAGGGGCTCGATTTGGCACCCTCAACCGGAGTTGTGGTCCCTCCATGTGTGGGCGCTCAACGGTTAACCGCTGATCTCTCAGTGGGAGTGCTAAATACCATCACTCAGGCTAGAGCTCCGTCGACACGACAGTTGTATGCCTCGAAGTGGTCGGTGTTCTCCAGCTGGTGCACAGCTCGGGGATGTTCACCCCTTAGTTGTGAGGTGACGGAGGTTCTCTCCTTCCTACAGGAGCTGTTGGATAAGGGCAGAGCCCCATCCACGCTCAAAGTTTATGTGGCGGCCATCGCAGTGTTTTCTGAAACAGCGCTCGGTCAGTCAATAGGAAGGAACGATTTGGTCATCCGCTTCCTTAGAGGAGCGAGGAGGCTGAATCTTCCCAGACCTCCGTCAGTCCCTATATGGGACCTCGCGGCGGTTTTTGGAGGCCATGAAGGGTCCCCCCTTTGAGCCTATCCAATCGATTAGCCTCCAGCATCTGTCGTTCAAGACGGTATTCTTGTTGACTCTCGCTTCAGTGAAGCGTGTGGGTGACCTGCACGCGCTCTCGGTGAGCCAGTCGTGCTTGGAGTTTGGGCCTAGTGACTCAAGGGTCATACTCAAACCTAGGCGCGGTTATGTGCCAAAGTCCCTCAACACGCCGTTTCGGGCTCAGGTTATTGCCCTGTCTGCCCTGTCGGTGTCAGGAGAGGATGGAGACTCGAGTCTTCTTTGCCCTGTTAGGGTTTTAAGAGCTTATGACTGTGTGATGATTGTATTGACGCATCTACGGGTGCTGCTAGATATGGGAGGGAGGGCTCCCCCCTCTCCTGTCCTGGGCTCTCTGTGAGTCCCTCGGGTGACTGTGCACTGTAAATCCTGGGCGTTGCTTCAGGTTTATTGGTGTGTGATCCCTGCGCGCACGGCGTTTTACATGGGGTTCCTGTAGCGTCTTAGCTAAGACGCAGTACTTAAGCAGATTTGGGCAAATTTGCAGTTCATTTGAACAGAAGCACTATTTGAACATTAGTGGTCCCAGAAACCTGTAAACTGACAATCTTGAGCATTGAAGCTCTAACATTAGATTTGGTGCATTTAACTTCTAACACATTATAAACTGTCTCACTGCTTTGCAAAAAAAAAAACGTAAGCGTAAAGGAGCAGCTGTATTTAAAATGCTAGAAAAGAGAGAGTCCATAGTTTTTGTTACATCATCAAGTTGTTCTGAGGTTTTGGATATGCTAAGGATTTGGATACATCAGGAAGATAACTTAAAAACCAGTCTTTTTTGGTAGAAGTGATGGTTCTACCATACTTGTAACAAGGAGTAGAACTTACAATGTTGGCTATATGAAGTTTGCACAAAACTAAATAATAATCTGATATATCATCACTTGACTGCATAATTTCAACACCATCAACATCAATTCCATGTGACAGTATTAAATCTAGAGTATGATTTCGACAATGAGTTGGTCCTGAAACATGTTTTCCAACCCCAATAGAGTTCAGAATGTCTATAAATGCTGAACCCAATGCATCTTTTTCATTATCAACATGGATATTAAAATCACCAACTATTAATACGTTATCTGCAGCCAGAACTAACTCGTTATAAACATTGTTATAAATTGAAACAACACTTCCCCCTTTGCCTTTTGGACGAAGCTCATGTTTATAACAGTAATCTTGGGGGGTGGACTCATTTAAAATAATGTAATAATCAGGTTTTAGCCAGACAAACAGTCAAACAGAGCACATCTAGATTATGATAAGTGTTCATATTATTTACAAAAAGTAGAAAGGGATCTGATATTCAATAAGTCAAGCTTTATCATTTGTTTATCCGTATTGCTTTCTGTTTGTTGAACCTCAATTAAATTGTTACTCTTAAATTGGTTTGTACGTTTTTTGTATTTTCTAGTTCGGGGAACAGACACAGTCTCTATAGTGTGATGTCTAGGTGCAAGAGTCTATATGTGCTGAGAATTAACTGACCTCTATGATGTGAAGCAGCTAGCAGATGCGCGACTTAGCCCAGTGGTTCCCAAACTTCTCCATTCCATGACCCAATTAGACAAGTGTAATCTATTTCACGACCCACCAACATATTTGAGAAAAAAAAAAAACGGTTGACATTAAGCCTAATCTCACTTAAAATTTTGATGACAGATATTAAGTATTTAAGAAAAATAATCATTTTATTTTAGAGTACATCTGAAAAATTTCACTACTAATATTTAAGTTTTAATTTTTGTTTACAGACGTTAAAATATGTAGTGTCCATAAAAACGTGAAACAGGCTCACTCCAGTGAACTGTAATCTGCGCTGCTATGTTTTGTTGCAGAAAATGCATTCATGATTTTTCGTGTGTGTCGGAGAGAATGGAGCACAATCCAGCACTTTTTTAGAAAAGCATAAGAAGACAAGCAGAACTATCTAAAACAGTTTGGAGATTAAAATAATTGTGAAATAGGTAAAAAATTATAATAAACAGATGTGTCTCTTTTTAAATAAACAACAACAACAACAACAACAACAACAAAAACTGGCTGACATTTAGTTCAGGGAGAAATTTATTTTTGCAATGGTTGAATAAATGTTCAGCAATATCTTCAAAAGATTTTTTACTTTTTTCTGAACAACTTTTTCTCTAAACAGAGATGATATGTCAAGGAAATATTGTGAAATTTTGTACATTTTGTTATGTGGAAATGTTTAAATCTTGTAGCTACAATTAACCCTGCGTTTGTGCCCTGCTCACCCTGTACATGTGAAATGGTTTTTACAAACCGTTTCCCGAATGGAAAAAGTGCAGAGTTCAAACGGACGATAGAAATGAATGAATATGGCCTACCTGAAACCGTTTTCGTAACATTTGAATTTTCTGGTGTATGCAATCTCATGCAGAATATAGTGTATTAAAGTGAGCAAGTTTTTTCTCTTTTAATAATGCGGACCGATGGAACCTTTTAATGACATTGCTCTGAGACCTTCACTGTTATTACAACTTCAAAACACGCAATGCACGATGACTTAATTGCAATTCGCAAATCAAAGGATATTGCAGTTCGTTATTAATGTTGGTGGGCTATATCGTTGTGACGAGTGGGTTCCCGCCTCCTTCTTCCCGTGATTGTGAAGTTTTTAATGTGTTACACTGGTGCCGAAGCCCGGGAGGAAGGAGGGACGCGTTGCCGATGCTCCCTCGCCGCTGGGGTAAATGCCATCGAGCAGGGCGAAGGAGTCTGCTGCAGAGGATGCTCGAGGAGGTGGGCTGGAGTGAGTTGCCGGGGACGGAGGAACTCACTCCAGCCCACCGCCTCGGTGACTCCTTCGGGAAGGAGGCGGGAACCGGCGGACAATCAAACAAAGTTTTAAGAACCAAATAAACACAAAACAGCGTGACAGCCCCTCGCGGATGACTGCCGCACACAAACAAAAACCAAACACAAAATAAAACCCAGGCCTGGTCCTCTCTCGTCCTTCACTGTCGTCGCTCCTCTTTTGTATCCTTCCGATCTCCTCTGTGGTTCTCGAGACCGGTGAGTGTCGCAGGTTTCGCTCATTTCCAAATCACTCCACCGGCCTCACTTCATTCCCATGGCTTTCAGCCCCACCCCACTCGTCACATTCGTGCAGCCCTAGACTGAATTGTGTTTAGCTGCAGCCAAGTGACCTCGTGCGACCCACCTTGTTCCATTCTGTGATCCACAAGTGGGTCGCTACCCACAGTTTGAAAACCCCTGGTTTAGCCAGTCTGTCTGCTTCCTGACCTGGGCCCCAGTTAGTCAAGTATAAACTCTAAGACTATTTGCCATATTTATAGAGAGAAGAGTGGCACCACCCCAGGAGGGATGAAGACCATCTCTTTTCAACAGGTCAGGTCTGCCCCAAAAGCTCGTCCAATTGTCTATGAAACCTATGTTATTTTGCGTGCACCACTTAGACATCCAGCCATTGAGTGATGACAATCTACTATGAATCTCATCACCACGGTAAGCAGGGAGGGGACCAGAGCATATTACAGTATCTGACATCGTGCTTGCAAGTTCACAAACCTCTTTAATGTTATTTTTAGTGATCTCCGACTGGCGAAGTCGAACATCATTAGTGCCGGCATGAATAACAATCTTACTGTATTTACGTTTAGCATTACCCAGAACTTCTAAATTTGCCAAGATGTCAGGCACTCTGGCTCCCGTTAAACATTTGACTATGGTGGCTGATGTCTCTATATTCACATTCCATACAATAGAATCGCCAATAACTAGAGCACTTTCATCAGGTTTCTCAGTGAGTTTATCACATGTGAATCCCTCATCACCGACAGAGATAGATAACCTGTACATGTGGCAAGAGGTGCAAAGAACAATAGAAGGAGAAGCCATTACTCACCGTGCTTGATGAAATATTCTATACCAAAGTTGTTTGATGAACTTGTGAAAAACTGGAGCGAGAGAGAGTAGTGAGAGAGAGAAGAGGAGAAAAGAAAACAGCGATAGGTACGAATGAAAATGCTAATGACAGGCTAACGAGTGCTAACGCAATGCAGGTTAGATCTATGACACTCATGGATTCAAAATAAAAGTGAACGATCAAAATTAATCTGATAAGATTGATCGATAATATCAGAAATATGGTGGGAATTAAGTTATATTTTATTAATTTAAACAACAGAGAGTGATAGTAAGATAAAGATTCTAGAGAAAAAAACAGCTACACTGAGCTACGATCAGCTGCAGCAAGGCCAGCAGGAAGTAGAGAAAAGAGGAAAAGGAAGGTTATAGAAGAGACAAGAATTAGGCTACAAAAACTTGTACCACTCATTAACCCTCTGGAGTCGATCCCTGCATATACGCGTTATGAGGCATCTTCTCCTGATAACCCCGAAAATAACTTAAATTACAGTTTCAGTTTTGATCGTACAGATAAGAGCAATACATCAATCGGATCTGTAAAGGGTCTACTTTTATTTGTATCCACACATAATAACAACAAAACTTTGTGCATTTATAAAATAAAGAAAACAAACAAGGTGCGCTGTCTGCAGCCTTGGACTACGGCTATCTTCATTTGGAAATGCGTCATTAAAATGAACTGTAACAGAGCAGGCCTCTGGTTCCATAGCCAATATAGGCACACTATCTGATAACACTAGGTTTTTGACGCCCAAGAATGTGGCTAAGCAACCTTCACCTCGAGTCTCTAAAAAAACAGACACATAATGCACATTAAAAGGAACTCTTCTCTAATTCATTAATAGAAAAAACTTTCTTTGAATTAATTCACATATATTTTAGGGCATTCTGTATGCTGTTACTGTTGTTGTATATTGTCTATTGCATATGTTTTATACATGCTTATGATGGATCACCAAGTGCATCGGGACTCTTTGTCAAACAGACGAGACTTGCAAGTATCAAACTTAGTCTTATTAATTGATACATTAAGTATCATATGCACCTTTTACAAAGGTGTGTTTGAACTAAGAAACTGATGTTTCCTTCAGGATGTAGATCTGCTGAATAATCAAATTGTACCATAGCTTCATGTCTTTATTTCTTTTCTTTTTACTGCATAAGCTTTAACCCTTTTTCCTATGGCAACTCTATGTGAGTGTATGTTAGACTAGTTTAAGTGTTTTTGTAATTAAAAAAGTCTTTTTTGTATCACACTTGAGGTTGTTCATTGTTTGCTCATAACTGAAGTCCCTAATCATGCATATTTTAGCTACATGCTCTGAGTCAGTGTTAATTTTGTAAACGAAGACGACGACGAAAAAAAAATATCTTTAACAAACATTTTTTATGTGACTAAGATGAGATGTTGACAAGCTAAAAATAATATCTGATGATGAAATTATGACGGAATTTATGCCGTGTCTTCATTAACTAGACGAGATGGGACTATAATGTTATTTGAGGACTACTGGACATTCAAAATGCATCCTATAGGCTTTTGGTCATTCAAAATGTGCTTCCCTGTCATTGGATTGCGATCGGAAAAAGGGCGTTTGCATATCTAGTCAGTACGCAGTGAATGGATAGGCCAATAAAAAGCGAACTAGCGATCTGAAATAATGGCCTCAGCACCCGAAGGGATAGGGATAAGGTAACCAGATGTCCCGTTTTTCCCAGGAGTCACAATTCGTTGTCAATTAACTTAGTGAATCGTGCTGATAGAAGTGTTCTCTCTTGCGCGCGCACGCTCCACTTCCTCAGTTCTCATATACAGCACGCAATTAGTTCTCAGCGCTCGAATACACACAACAGTCCAAATGTTTATCGTGTATAGTATCTCACGTAAATACAGTAGGTTATGTATTAAGTGAACATGAACAGGTGGGTGAAAACTGAACGCGTGTCAGTATTTCATGCATGCCTTGCGTCTTAAAAGGACAGCATTCCAAATGAAATACCTATCTGTCATTAATTTTAAGTTGCTCCTTTTTCACTTCTGTTAAAGGGATAGTTCACCCAAAAATGAAAATTGACATAATTTATTCAAGATTTTCCAAATACAGTGCTTTATTCAAATTTCTTATAAGCTTAATTGATTTGGTCTAAAGAGAGAAGAATTAATGATAATTTAAATTAGAAATATAATATATAATACCAGCACATTTATGGAACACGTCTCACCCACAAAGCCCTCTGCATCACAGGTGATCCCACCCACCCAACACAGCTTCTTCAGCCTGCTGCCATCAGGTAGGAGACTGCAGAGTCTTCAGGCCAGGACCAGCAGACTGAAGGACAGCTTCATCCACCAGGCTGTCAGGAAGCTGAACTCCCTCCCGAACTTGCCCCCCCTCCCCTCTTCTGCCCCAGGCACCACTGAACTATGAACCCCCCCCCCCACACACACTAATTATATGATGGCATGCACTAGTCACTTTGTGCAGCATTGGTCTGCTCACTACCTCATTCAGCATGCAACTGACATCATTCCACTACCTTATCAGTCAGTTAAATAAAATAACTGCTCTTGAGCCCTTTGTCACTTGTCACTTTAATCAGACTTAATAAGATATTTTTAATAAGGGATTTTTTTTTCGCACTAAAAATCTTTTATCTGCACTGTTGTTCACTTCATTGATTTGCACTCTATCTGTCATTTGCCTTGCGCTGCTTTATTTAACTTTTTTTTTAAATTTTATTATATGCCTTTTTTTACATTCCCTTATTGTATAGTTGTATCTACATTTTATATTTGATCTAGATTTTTTAGGCTTTAATGTTAATGTTTTCTGTATGCACCGGGGTCTGAGAGTAACGCAATTTCGATTCTCTGTATGTATGTACTGTACATGTGGAAATTGACAATAAAGCAGACTTGAACTTGAACTTGAACAAGTGCAAGAAGTTTATTGTGAAATTAGAGAAGCACTCACAGAAGTGCTTATTTAATTCAACAAGTCTTAAAGGACATAGCAGATTGTCATCACTCAATGGCTGGATGTCTAAGTGGTGCCCACAGAATAACATAGGTTTCATAGACAATTGGACGAGCTTTTGGGGCAGACCTGACCTGTTTAAAAGAGATGGTCTTCATCCCTCCTGGGGTGGCGCCACTCTTCTCTCTAGAAATATGGCAAATAGTCTCAGTGTTTATACTTGACTAACTGGGGCCCAGGTCAGGAAGCAGACAGACTGGCTAAACCGACCGTCTGCTAGCTGCCTCCCGTCACAGAGGTCAGTTAACTCTCAGCACATAGAGACTCTTTCACCTAGATATCACACTATAGAGACTGTGTCTGTTCCCCGAACTAGAAAATACAAAAAACGTCCAAACCAAGTTAAGATTAACAATTTAATTGAGGTTCAACAAATAAAAAACAGAATCAATATGGATAAACAAATGATAAAGCTTGGCTTATTGAATATCAGATCCCTTTCTACGAAAACACTTTTTGTAAATAATATGATCACTGATCATAATATAGATGTACTCTGTTTGACAGAAACCTGGCTAAAACCTGATGATTACATTATTTTAAATGAGTCCACCCCCAAAGATTACTGTTATAAACATGAGCCACGTCTAAAAGGCAAAGGTGGAGGTGTTGCTTCAATTTATAACAACGTTTTCAGGATTTCTCAGAGGGCAGGCTACAAGTATAACTCGTTTGAAGTAATGGTACTTCATATAACATTATCCAAAGAAACAAATGTTAATGATAAATCCCCTGTTATGTTTGTACTGGCTACTGTATACAGGCCACCAGGGCACCATACAGACTTTATTAAAGAGTTTGGTGATTTTACATCCGAGTTAGTTCTGGCTGCAGATAAAGTTTTAATAGTTGGTGATTTTAATATCCATGTTGATAATGAAAACGATGCATTGGGATCAGCATTTATAGACATTCTGAACTCTATTGGTGTTAGACAACACGTTTCAGGACCTACTCATTGTCGAAATCATACTCTAGATTTAATACTGTCACATGGAATTGATGTTGATGGTGTTGAAATTATTCAGCCAAGTGATGATATCTCAGATCATTATTTAGTTCTTTGCAAAATTCATATAGCCAAAATTGTAAATTCTACTTCTTGTTACAAGTATGGAAGAACCATCACTCATATTGGGTGGTTGTTCTGCACGCTTAGTAAACAAACTACAGCTAGTCCAAAATGCAGCAGCAAGAGTTCTTACTAGAACCAGGAAGTATGACCATATTAGCCCGGTCCTGTCAACACTGCACTGGCTCCCTATCAAGCATCGCATAGATTTTAAAATATTGCTTATTACTTATAAAGCCCTGAATGGTTTAGCACCTCAGTATTTGAATGAGCTCCTTTTACATTATAATCCTCTACGTCCGCTATGTTCTCAAAACTCAGGCAATTTGATAATAACTGCAGGCGGCAGATCCTTTTCCTATTTGGCGCCCAAACTCTGGAATAACCTACCTAACATTGTTCGGGAGGCAGACACACTCTTGCAGTTTAAATCTAGATTAAAGACCCATCTCTTTAACCTGGCATACACATAACATACTAATATGCTTTTATTATCCAAATCCGTTAAAGGATTTTTAGGCTGCATTAATTAGGTAAACCGGAACCGGAAACACTTCCCATAACAACCTATGTACTTGCTACATCATTAGAAGAATGGCATCTACGCTAATATTTGTCTGTTTCTCTCTTGTTCCGAGGTCACCGTGGCCACCAGATCCAGTCTGTGTCCAGATCAGAGGGTCACTGCAATCACTGTTGAATTCAGTGATGTCATCTCTGTTCAGTTTAAATAGTGTCTGTGCATTCATTTGCAATCAAGTCAACGATATTGCTGTAGATGAAGTGACCCCAACTAAGCAAGCCAGAGGCGACAGCGGCAAAGAACCAGAACTCCATCGGTGACAGAATGGAGAAAAAAACCTTGGGTGAAACCAGGCTCAGTTGGGGGGCCAGTTCTCCTCTGACTAGACAAATCCAGCAGTTCAATTCCAGGCTGCAGCAAAGTCAGATTGGGCAGAAGAATAACCTGTTTCCTGTGTTCTTATCCTGGTGGTCATCTGACACAAGGTCTTTACAGGGGATCTGTATCTGGGGCTCTAGTTGTCCTGGTCTCCGCTGTCTTTCAGGGCAGTAGAGGTCCTTTCTAGATGCTGATCCACCATCTGGTCTGGATACGTACTGGATCCGGGTGACAGCAGTGACTCTCTGATCTGGATACAGACTGGATCTGGTGGCTACGGTGACCTCGGAATAAGAGAAAAACAGACTATATTTGTGTAGATGCCATTCTTCTAATGATGTAGCAAGTACATTGGGTTTTATGGGAAGTGTTCCCGGTTCCGGTTTAGCTAACTAATGCAGCCTAAAAATCCTTTAACGGATATGGATATTAGAAGCATATTAGTGTGTTATGTGTAAGCCAGGTTAAAGAGATGGGTCTTTAATCTAGATTTAAACTGCAAGAGTGTGTCTGCCTCCCAAACAATGTTAGGTAGGTTATTCCAGAGTTTAGGCGCCAAATAGGAAAAGGATCTGCTGCCTGCAGTTGATTTTGATATTCTAGGTATTATCAAATCGCCTGAGTTTTGAGAATGCAGCGGACGTGGAGGATTGTAATGTAACAAGAGCTCATTCAAATACTGAGGTGCTAAACTAGGGCTTTTCAGGCCTTCAGGGCTTTATAAGTAATAAGCAAGATTTTAAAATCTATACGATGTTTGATAGGGTGCCAGTGCAGTGTTGACAGGACCGGGCTAATATGGTCATACTTCCTGGTTCTAGTTAGAACTCTAGCTGCTGCATTTTGGACTAGCTGTAGTTTGTTTATTAAGCGTGCAGAACAACCACCCAATAAAGAATTAAAATAATCTAACCTTGAGGTCATAAATGCATGGATTAACATTTCTGCATTTGACATTGAGAACATAGGCCGTAATTTAGATACTTTTTGAGATGGAAAAATGCAGTTTTACAAATGCTAGTGTACTTGTATTAGGTTTCACATAACATCTACACATTTTACTGGTTAGACTATAATTCCTGACTAAATTTATAATCAAGTGAAACATTATGAAGTTTCATTCACATAATCTAAATGTTCTACTGTACTACTAGTATCAGTGACCATCACAATAATGTTAATAATGTAGTTTATCATTTAGTTTATTTAATAGCTCATAAACAATATACACTTTGGAAATGCTAGTTATGTGATGTTTATTTCAACATGACACAATACCAGACCATACCAGTTTGCTAAAGCAGTAATATTCAATATGTTCACTATTTAAAATAACTGCTTTCTATTTGAATATATTTTACAATTTAATTTATTCCTGTGATCAAAGTTAAATTTTCAGAAATTAAAACATTATTTAGCACACACATGATAAATAAAAACAATTAATACTATAAATGTTACAAACAATTCTGTTCTTTCAATTTATCAAAAATATTCTCAGTTCTTTTCAACATTAATAATAATAACAATAAGGTTATTATTATATTTTTTTCTATCTGAAAATTAGAAGGATTTCTGAATGATTGTGTGAGTGGAGTAATGATGCTAAGAATTCAGCTTTGAAAGTCAGCTTTGATTGTTCCTAATAAAACTATTTAACTGCACTTGCAAGTGAATCTCAAATAATTCTGTGGGATAATTAAATATATTCTAAATAAACTACAACCATAAAAATATATACATTTATTTTGTCCTCACATTCATTCTCGTAACTCTTCCCTCTCAGTCATACGCCTGACTGAAAGGCTCATTATGCAGCTCATTATGGGGGCTTTTGTCATCTCAAGTGTAAATCACAATAATATTCATGATAGTTGACACCTACTCACAAACAACTAAAACTCACGCCCTTTACAAACAAAAAGTGTCTTAGAACATCTAAATCAATCATTTTTTTTTTCTGTGAGTGAGTAAACAAGATGATATTCACATCATTTTGAAGCAAACATTCTAGACTACAAGCTCCAGGTTTGACAGTCTTGTGAACTAATTTTCTGTATGTGTTGTATGACCTTATTTCAGTGACTTCAAAATTTTAGTTTTTCACTAACCACGCATAAATGTTGTTTTCTCAAAAACAAAATAATATACATACATGCTATTTACATATTACTGTAGCCAAGTTGTACTGAATACAGTGTTTTCAGCCTTGTATATGTTTAGAAGCAACTTAAAACCTCTAGACCTTAGAGCAGTGGTCTCAAACTCAATTCCTGGAGGGCCACAGCTCTGCAGAGTTTAGCTCAAACCAGCTCCAAATCACACGTGCTTGGAAGTTTCTAGTAATCCTGAAGACCTTGATTAGCTGGATCAGGGTTATTTGATTAGGGTTGGAACAAAACTGTGCAGAGCTGTGACCCTCCAGGAATTGAGTTTGAGACCAATATCTTAGAGGGTTAAGGGGACAACAGTTGCTAGAACTGCTATAACCTATACCGAGAGGGAAGATGGTGATGGTCAAATAACTAAAATAAGGTAAACAATAAATTAAAATGTCCTAATAGCTTTAGGAGACTGAAAGAAATAATAAAAATAAACAAATTGATTTAATTAAATCTCAGATTTAAGTAAAACCAGGAGTGAGAGAGAGAGAAAGAGGAGTGGTTCACACTATAAACTCTCACAGTGTCAGTTAGTCGGATGCTAACAGCAAACAGTTAAGTAAGCTTTGGCTACACTCAGTTGTTTGTTTACACATGGGTCTGTGATGTGGTTGCTGTTATCAGATTGAACCAGAAGAGGCTGCTCTCAACTTCCAGGATCAGAATTTGTTAAGAGACCAATGCAAGCTTACAACACTTGTGTGCAAGTGGAGCAGATAATGCACTGCTTTAAATCTGCATGGGAAACTCACATGCTGTCAGTTATGACGTATTGCATATACCGTTAACTTAATTCACAAATCAAAACAGCACATTCACTTCACAAACAATGGCAAGTTACTAGTTAGCTAGACTAGAATTAAACCATTGCTTCCCTATTAAGTTGCATCACTTCAATGACAGCAATGATATGTGATTGTTAAAGGAAAGCCTTAATTTAGGGAGATGAGGAACGTTGCTCAAATCACTATTAAAATTAAATATAATGCAACAAGATTTATTTTTCGCCCAGTTTTAATATCACTCCCAGTGGGGTTTCTTCGCCATGCAGTTTAATTCATGCAGCTAATCTGAGGTTTTTTCATCAGACTTAAGACTTATGCATTTAAAACTGAAAGTGGGGGTTTCTTCGTCAAATAAATGGGACTTATGTGGTTGTTGCAACAAATTTGATTGAGATTTTAAGGCTCCCAGTTATCATTAATCCAACACTGACCTGCAGTGTTCTAAGATTCTAAGAGAGGGCACACATTAGTTAGCTATGCTAACAGTCTAGTTGTATGACATTGGAAGATACAATGGCATCAATCTAGCCATAAATAACTTAAGGCCTTAATTTTAAGATAAGCAAGGAACATCGGTCGCTATCTTCTTCATGCTAAAGGAGGGTTTCTTCGCTCAATTTAGGGCAGTTAAAATTGCATTGAGACACACTATAAAAAGTTTAACTGTTTTACAGGTTCAAATTTTATGAACTGCAGTTAACTTAAGTCATTATCAGTGGCTAGTTTCTCAGTGAGGAACTCGGGAAGTGTTAATGCTCAGAACGTGGGCATGTATAGCCTACACATTCATTCACAAAATCACGCGGTTGGGTAGTAGTCTTGGTTTGAATGAACAGGCATAAGAAACATGGACTCTTATGGTCTATTATGGACTCTAAGTAAAATTATTTATTTGGCCAGGAAAATAATTTTACTACTAATACATTGCTCCTAGAGCATGTAACAAAATCTGTTAAGAACCATCAAAGAATCTCATCACCTTAATTAAAAGGGGTTAAAGCCTTAAAGTGCATCTAAATAGTTAACAAGGGGTTACTTGCATTGGTTCTGTAGTTGCTGAGTAAAGTGTCCCGGTGCATGAATAATGTGTAGATTGTGTAGATTGAATCCTGTTAGGAGTAAAACACTCGTCATTTCATCCATGGGTTGACTGCTCTGAAGGGAATCAACAAAGCCTGCTGAAAACTGCCAGAAGATCAGACTCCCCCGGAAGGGGAGTTGCGAGATTTCCAAGGTGATGGGTGTCTCCAGGGAACTGCAAGTTAGGAGAAGCTCACTTTTTTGGTTTCCCTGTAACACCCATTTTGGATAGATTGACCAGTAACAGGGCATATAGTTTTGGCAGGAAAGTGTTTCTTTGTCCCTGTGACACCTCATTTGAAGGCTTTATGGCAGGCGTGATTAACGTCATTTTATTTTATTAGTTGTTTTATCAAAAATATCGTACAAATAGTATGATGCATTTCATGATCACATAGAGGACATCATGGTTTAAGGAATAAAGAGCAGATCTTTTTGATACCAAGTACGAAACATTTAGAAGATATTAAACCAGAGATACAATGAATATTAGTATTTAGAGTTTAACAAATGCAAATAAACAGGGGTAATGTCAATGTCACCTTTATTTATATAGCGCTTTAAACAAAATACATTGCGTCAAAGCAACTGAACAACATTCATTAGGAAAACAGTGTCAATAATGCAAAAATGATAGTTAAAGGCAGTTCATCATTGGATTCAGTTATGTCATCTCTGTTCAGTTAAATAGTGTCTGTGCATTTATTTGCAATCAAGTCAACGATATCGCTGTAGATGAAGTGTCCCCAACTAAGCAAGCCAGAGGCGACAGCGACAAGGAACCAAAACTCCATCGGTGACAGAATGGAGAAAAAAACCTTGGGAGAAACCAGGCTCAGTTGGGGGGCCAGTTCTCCTCTGACCAGACGAAACCAGTAGTTCAATTCCAGGCTGCAGCAAAGTCAGATTGTGCAGAAGAATCATCTGTTTCCTGTGGTCTTGTCCTGGTGCTCCTCTGAGACAAGGTCTTTACAGGGGATCTGTATCTGGGGTACAGGGGTAACTAGACTAATGTAATAGGGAAATATATTGGCAACAAATGCATATACCAGATGCATTGGTAACTAATTGATTGTAGACCTAAATAAAGAAAACATCTTTATGTATGTTTTGTGTGTGATGTGTTTTGAAATTGTGAAGACAGACCACTGGTTTAGTCAAGCCATTGGTGCCTGGCACAGGGGTCATTTGCTCCTCCTGGATTGCGTTTGAAATCCGTTGGAGAGGAGCAGAGAGTTGCTGTTTAACATCATCTTGATAGTGGGGGAAAAAATCCCTGGCAATTTAGCACCCATAAATGTAGGATGTGAGGCCATGTCTACGATTTATATGCAAATGTCAGAAGGCTAAAAGGAATTTCTAAGACATAAAGTCCCAACGATCTTACATGATCCAAAGCAGATGCTACAGAGAGTACCCAAATTTGAAGACTACAATAAGACTTCACTTCTACTGTTAATAAAATTTTGGTTGGCTACCATGAGATTGGACTAAATGTTATATAATTCAAATGGGCTACCTGTTATTTTTATGGTATATCAAAAAGTGTATATATTTTTAAATCTGATTATTGTTGTAGTATTTACTATACTTTCAAAACAAAAATTTAAATATGAAAAATATGCAATATGAAAATAATTGTAGAAAAAAAAATGTTTTACAGAGAGAGAGAGAGAGAGAGAGAGAGAAATTGAGTTCCCTTTCATAGGTCACTTCAATGCTGTGGTGACATCACCGTATGGGAACACCTCTTGTGAGGAAGGCTTCTGGCTCCCAGGTTCTATCTGCTTGAGCAGATGCTTTCCTCGGATCCCAGCTATCTCAGGTACATCAGGCATGATGGTATATGAGGTATACCCATATGGTGACGTCACTGCAGCATCAAAGTGACCTATGAAAGGGAACATCTTGGTTACACATGTAACCACGGTTCTCTGAATAGGGAATGAGATGCTGCAGTTTGGGCCATTCCGTACCTTGATAGCGTTTCCTTAGATCATGAAATCTAAGATAAATAGCACACGGCACGCAAGTATACTATGCTTATGCCTGCATTCAGCGGTGCCAAGCACTATTTGGCCAATAAAACTGGAGGGATGGTACAGGGCTTCAGACATTCGTCACACCAAAAGGTGTTCCCATACAGTGACGTCACCGCAGCATCTCATTCCCTATTCAGGGAACTGTGGTTACATACGTAACCTATATGATTTGCTTTTCAAAAAGCCTTTTTCCAAAAGGTACATCTGGAAAAAGAGGGGTCATCTTATCAATCAGGGTTAAAACAGTATTGGATATTAGTCTCTTGTTTCTAATTCCGTTGGTGCATCTATTTTTTCAGATCATGCCTGGGTATGTTTGCAAATAAATCATCAGTATATATAGGTATAGTACAGGCTACTTCACTTACTGTGTCCAGTACGTCCTCTTCAGATTTATGTCCACCGCACTGGCCAGTGGCATAAGTCAGAGCAGCTTTTCATATGCCATGGGGGCTGCAATCATGGGTGCGGCTGCCACCAGGCAAACAGTTTCACATTGGGTGAGGGTTGCTATTGCCCTAGCCTACGAGGTGAGTGGTCAAACTTCCCCTCTAGGAGTTAGTGCCAATTCAACCAGTGGGGTTGCATCTTCAAAGCATTGAACACTTAAATAAAGAAATAAAAGCAGACCAATCTCGCGACTGCACCCTCTGCAGGACTTATTTCTCAGTGTTGTTCCCTTATCAAAAGCTACTTTCGATGCTGCGCTCAAGAACGCTAATGAGAAAAATCTTTGTTTGACTGGTTGTGAAGCATGTGTGTCAAACACGCCAATAATTGGCTTAAATAACTTCGGCAGGTGACGTCATTGATAACGTGCACCTGCAGGTTATAAATAGATGTGAAACGGACACATCTTAAGGTTTCTTTGTCTTCAGAGACCACTGTGTGTGTGCGTGTTACGCTGCTGAAAGCATTAGTTTAAAAGGAAGCTTGTTGAGAGTAAAAAAAAAAGTACGGTCATTACGACCACAGCAAGGGCCTTAAGCTGTGCCCAGGACAAAGTGTGTGTCCCCTCAGCGAGGGCCACGGAAAATTCCAACAGAAGTATAAGGCTACTTCCTGGCACCCTCAGGTGATCACTGAACAACCTCCGCCACCACTGGTGTTTCGGGGGGCAGTGGTCTCCAGTGAAATGTTACATGCTCTGTTGCTTCCTGCCACGTTTCAGGACACCACACATCTAACATCCCCCCCTCCCCCAACAAACAAAGTGTCAAAATTAGTGCCCCTTTCGGAGAAGCTGGCAGCGTGGAAGCTACTGCCAAATATCTCTGCATGAGTAGAAAGAACTGTAGCAAAAGGCTACAGGATTCATTTTCTACATTGTTCTCTGCGTTTCAACAGCGTGGTTTCCACTTCTATGAAAACTGCACGTGCATATCTGTTGATACAAGAATTACAGACTCTGCTGGTCAAAGGGGCCAAAGAATGTGTTCCCCTGCCAGACAGAGAGTCAGGCTATTACAGTCAGTATTTCTTGATTCCCAAGAAAGACGGGGGACTGCGTCCAATCTTAGATCTAAAGGACGTTATTTTCATATTGAAATATTGCCACAACCCAGGAGGTTCCTGAGGTTCGCTTTCGGGGGCGAAGCTTACCAGTATCAGGTTCTTCCATTCGGCCTAGCTTAGTCATCCCGCACTTACATGTAATTCATAGATGCAGCTCTGGCTCCTCAACAACTCCAGGGCATCCACATTTAAAATGTATATAAACGACTGGCTGAATCTGACCCAGTCTCAAGAGTGTACGCTTCGACATCAGCATGTTGTCCTAGCTCATCTCGAATCTCTGGGGTTGAGATTGAACGTCAAGAAAAGCATTCTCTCTCCTGCTCAGAGGATAAAGTATTTGGGTGTGGTATGGGATTCGATCACAATGTGGCCACAGCTGTCCGGGGCAAATAAGGGTTACGCGCCAGGGGCTTTGTACCCTATCTATGTGGTTCAGACCCCGGTTTCTTACTTTGGGTCCCACTCTAGGTCTGTGTTGTCATCGCAGGATGCTAATGACAGAAGCTTCCCTCATGGGCTGGGGAGCGGCCATAGATGGCCGTCCAGCCCAGGGGATCTGGAAAGGTCATCTTCTCGAATTGGCACATCATTTGACTCGAAATGAAGACTTTATTTCTGTTCCTGAAATACTTCCTCCAGCAGTTGAGAGGCTACCATGTCCTAGTGCGGGTGGACAACACATCTGTAGTCTCTTACATAAATTGCCAGGGCGGACTGCAGTCGTGCTGCTTGAATGAGTTAGAGCACCAGGTTCTGCTTTGGGCACAAGAAAAGTTCCTGTCCCTCAGGGCGGGTTACATTCCGGGACATATGAATGTGGGAGCACACTTGTTGTCCAGACAAGCTGTGAAACATGGGAAATGGAAACTCCACCCCGAAGTAGTCAGTCAAATCTGGGTTTTAAGAAAGATTTTAAGTAGCAGAAGTGGACCTCTTTGCTTCACCGAAGATGGCACAATGTCCCTTCTACTTCTCTCTTACTCATCCAGCTCCCCTGGGTCTGGACACGATGGCCCATGTGTGGCCCAGTCTGCGTCTTTACACCTTTTCATCTGATTGCTCTGCTCCCGGGACTATTGGCTAAGGTCCATCAACAGGGGTCTCGTCTCTTACTGATAGCGCTCCGTTGGCCGACCAGAGTCTAGTTGTCAGATCTAATTTCACTCCTTGATGGCTCGCCATGGGCGATTCCAGTCAGGAGAGATCTTCTCTCTCAGGCACAGGGGACAGTATTTCATCACCGGCCTGAGCTCTGGAACCTTCACGTCTGGCCCCTGAGGGGGACCAACTAAGAGAGGCTGGCATTCCAGCCAATAGAATAGAGACTATTCTAAGTGCTAGGACTCCCTTGACTAGAAGAACTTATGCCCTCAGATGCAGTGTTTTTGAGGGCTGGTGCATGACACACCATGTGTGTCGGCGGCTCCCTCCAGGCAAACAGTTTCACATTGGGTGAGGGATGCTACTGCTCAAGTGTGTGATGCGGCAGGTTGGTCCTCTCCGCACACATTTCTCAGGTTCTATAGTTTGGATGTCCATCCTACTCATTCTCAAAGCTTTCTGTCCTGCGCCATTTACAACACCGGAGCAGGAAAGACTTCACTTACTGTGTCAAGTACGTCCTCTTCAGATTTATGTCCACCGCACTGGCCAGTGGCATAAGTCAGAGCAGCTTTTCATATGCCATGGGGGCTGCAATCATGGGTGCGGCTGCCACCAGGCAAACAGTTTCACATTGGGTGAGGGTTGCTATTGCCCTAGCCTACGAGGTGAGTGGTCAAACTTCCCCTCTAGGAGTTAGTGCCAATTCAACCAGTGGGGTTGCATCTTCAATGGCTTTAGCAAGAGGTGCACCCTGGCAGAAAGTCTATAGTTTGGATGTCAATGCTACTCCGGGCTTGCATGCCCTTGAGTCCACATCCCAGAGTCATGTCTGAGACCTCTTCGATGTTTGTGCGCACACACTACACAATCCTGGGGGTCCAGACACTTATTGTGCGGCGGCGTTGGTATTCTCGTTCCCATTAGCGCTATTGAGTGCAGCATTGAGAGTAGCTTTTGATAAGGGAATGTCTTGGGTTACTTGACTGTAACCCTGTTCCCTGAAAAAGCGGGAACGAGATGCTGTGCCTCAATGCCGCACTGTCGACGTGTCCGGACTTCTCTTCAGACAAAGGGGTAACCTGAGGATGTGTCAGTTTTACGTCAATTTATAACCTGCAGGTGCATGTTATCAATGATGTCACCTGTCGAGGTAATTTAAGCCAATTATTGGCGTGTTTGACATACATGCTTCACAACCGGTCGAAAAAAGATTGTTCTCATTCGCGCTATTGAGCGCAGCATCTCGTTCCCCGCTTTTTCAGGGAACAGGGTTAACCCGAGAGTAACCCGAGTAACCGAGAAGTTTTCCACCCTGCTCAATTTCTTTGGGAATAACAAGGTGTATGGTACATTGATATTTCTTATCCCCATAAGCGTATTATATTGACCATCAGTTCACCACTCCCACCACTGCAATGCTTGTCCACTAAAGTACCCATAATTTTATATCCATAACCAACTTTGAAGAAAACAGTATTTCAAGTTTCAGATTCAAGTATTTAGGTGAATCCCACATATTATCATTTGAATTTTGTGCTTTCTGTGGAAGGAGTGAAAAGAGCAGAGTATTTTGAAGTAAGGAGATGTTTATGAGAATAGCACTTTAAGATCATTTAGACTTTAATTTAAAGCCAATTTAACTTAAACTTTTGTCAAAACCCTAAATAGAACGCAGTTCTGGAGATACTTGTAGCCGAGACAATATGGGACATTTGGATAGAGGGTGTCAAGTCCATTAATTAGGAAAACAGTATGTCAGGAAAACAGTATGTCAGTAATGCAAAATGACAGTTAAAGGCAGTTCATCATTGAATTCAGTAATGTCATCATGCAACTCAGTTCAGTTTAAATAGAATCTGTGCAATCATTTGCAATCAAAAGTGTGTGAGACTGAAGTTCACTACATATTTCTGATGGACAAAATTAATGGTAGTTTCCATTCTGCTCTAAAAACACTTTGGAACAAGGGTTTGAATATTACAATTAGCAATGATAAATAGCTCAGAATTTGGCAAAATCTTGTAATGTCAAGAAATGTTGGAACTTTTAAATCACATGTATTGGGTTAATTTTAAGTTGTTTTGCCAGTCACTGTGTAAAAGGATACAATTTTGGAAATTCCGTTTAGTTTAAAGAAAACTCAATAATTTTATTTTACACTTTTTTAATCCCTAATTCTCATTAATGAATTATAAATCTAAGCAAAAAAACTTTTATTTAAGGACACTGTATTTTAAATATGTTTTACATGCTTGTTAAAATGGTTTATAAATCATAAACAATTGTTTCACATACACATGTCCGATACAGGCAATTAAGTTTACAGTTATAATAACTGTGACGAGGCTCTGTGACGCTGTCACCTCTGGCTTGCTTAGTTGGGGACACTTCATCTACAGCGATATCGTTGACTTGATTGCAAATAACAGAGATGACATAACTGAATCCAATGATGAACTGCCTTTAACTATCATTTTGCATTATTGACACTGTTTTCCTAATGAATGTTGTTCAGTTGCTTTGACACAATGTATTGTGTTTAAAGCGCTATATAAATAAAGGTGACTTTGACTTTGACTTAGGAAATGAAAGATAACTTTCTACTGACTCTGAAACACAGAAATTGGCTAAAAATAAAATAAGTTGAATCTGAGAGTGTTTTTTTAATTTCTTTGTTTTATCCTTACTCTAATGTGAAATTAAAATGTAGGGAGACTGCAAATAATTTGCTGACGGTCCAACAATCCTAGGACTCATCACTAATGGTGATGAGACACCCTACAGAGATGAGGTTAATGCACTTACAGCATGGTGTGCTGATAACAATCTATCTCTAAACGTCAGCAAGACCAAGGAGATGATCGTGGACTACAGGAAGTCACAGAGAGAGGGTCACGTTCCCCTTCACATCAATGGAGAGATAGTAGAGACAGTGAAGAGCTACAAGTTCCTTGGCATTCACATCACTGAGGATCTTTCCTGGAACCTACACTCAGAGACCATAGTGAAAACAGCCCGTCAGTGTCTCTAATTCCTGCGGAGACTGAAGAGGTTTGGCATCTCCTCTAACATCATGTTACTTCTACCGCTGCACTATAGAGAGCATTCTGACCGGCTCACTGTATGGTACGGCAACTGCTCTTCTTTGGACTGCAAAGCTCTTCAGAGAGTGGTGAGAACAGCAGAGCACATCATTGGACATAAACTCCCAGCCTTAAAGGAAATATATCAGACTCGTTACTTGAGAAAGGCTCGCTGCATCATCAAGGACCGCAGTCACCCTGCTCATCACCTGTTTGCCACACTGCCATCTGGCAGACCCTTACGATCCATTCAATCACAGACAACCAGAATGAAGAACAGCTTCTATCTTCAAGCCATCAGACTGCTTAACAACAAGCTATCCTCCATCTAAAAACCAGAATACATGCTGCTCTTATGTTTACTTTCATTGTACTTGCACTGCCACTTTTTTATATTCCTTCAAGTTACTCTGTGACACTCTATAATTATATTTTGGATATTGCTCTACTCAGGAATACATCGGAATGTGTGCTGCTCTTAAGTTTATTTATTGCATCTGCACTGGCACTTTAATTTTCCTTCATGTAGCTCTGCGTCACTCTACAATAACATTTTAGACACCATTCTAACATGATAATAATGATATTAGTACCTTAGGACTACTTATGAGCACTATAACTCTTAACACTGACTACCTTTATTGTATCTAACACTTATGTGCATATAATGGTCGGTCTGTGTCTTTCTGTCTATGGGCACTGAAGTGACTCAAAAATCTCAGTGCTCTCCATGTACGTCTATGTGTTTATGTATTGTTATTGTCACTGTATGTCTGAGCCTCGTCACAAGCATTTTTCCCCAGTGTTAACTATGCAAATGACAAATAAATGCCTCTTGACTTGACTCTTGATATCGCCATTAATGAAGTGTCCCCAACTAAGCAAGCCAGAGTTGAAAGCGGCAAGGTAGCAAAGCTCCATCGGTGACAGAATGGAGAAAAATCCTTGGGAGAAACCAGGCTCAGTTGGTGGGCCAGTTCTCCTCTGACCAGAAGAAACCAGCAGTTTAATTCCAGGCTGCAGCAAAGTCAGAATGTGCAGAAGAATCATCTGTTTCTTGTGGGCATGTCCCGGTGGTAGTCTGAGACAAGGTCTTTACAGGGGATCTGTATCTGGGGCTCTAGTTGTCCTGGTCTCCGCTGTCTTTCAGTGATGTAGAGGTCCTTTCTAGGTCCTGATCCACCATCTGGTCTGGATATGTACTGGATCCGGGTGACAGCAGTGACTCTCTGATCTGGATACAGACTGGATCTGGTGGCTACGGTGACCTCGGAATAAGAGAGAAACAGACTAATATTAGCGTAGATGCCATTCTTCTAATGATGTAGCAAGTACATCGGATGGTATGGGAAGTGTTCCCGGTTCCGGTTTACCTAATTAATGCAGCCTAAAAATCCTTTAATGGATTTGGATATTAAAAGCATATTAGTATGTTATGTGTAAGCCAGGTTAAAGAGATGGGTCTTCAATTTAGATTTAAACTGCAAGAGTGTGTCTGCCTCCCGAACAATGTTAGGTAGGTTATTCCAGAGTTTAGGCGCCAAATAGGAAAAGGATCTGCTGCCTGCAGTTGATTTTGATATTCTAGGTATCATCAAATTGCCTGAGTTTTGAGAACATAATGCATGTAGAGGACTATAATGTAAAAGGAGCTCATTCAAATACTAAGGTGCTAAACCATTCAGGGCTTTATAAGTAATAAGCAATATTTTAAAATCTATATGATGTTTGATAGGGAGCCAGTGCAGTGTTGACAGGACCGGGCTAATATGGTCATACTTCCTGGTTCTGGTAAGAACTCTTGCTGCTGCATTTTGGACTAACTGTAGTTTGTTTACTAAGCATGCAGAACAACCACCCAATAAAGCATTACAATAATCTAACCTTGAGGTCATAAATGCATGGATTAACATTCCTGCATTTGACATTGAGAGCATAGGCCGTAATTTAGATATATTTTTGAGATGGAAAAATGCAGTTTTACAAATGCTAGAAACGTAGCTTTCTAAGGAAAAGTTGCGATCAAATAGCACACCTAGGTTCCTAACAGATGACGAAGAATTGATAGAGCAGCCATCAAGTCTTAGACAGTGTTCTAGGTTATTACATGCAGAGTTTTTAAGTCCTATAATTAAAGGGTTAGTTTATTGAATCAAACTTTTCGAAAGAAATACTGGTGATCCGAAAACCGATGCAACCGGTTCTTGACTCGTGAACAAGTCAGTCTTTTGTTCGTTATCTGGCTCGGCTCGGTGTTCATCTTCAGTTCTCTCTTCACAGCAGTTCAGTCAGTGTACTGTTTAAGTACATGAATTACTTCGGGATATTGGTTTGTTTGAACTCAGAGGGAGTGTCAGCCACATTAAAAAAGTTAACAGCTTAAGTCATTTGTGGATTAATGCGTGTTAGAGATGCGAACCGTTTAAAACGATTCAGTTCGATTTGGTGAACTGAATGATTCGTTCGCGAACCGGATATCCAGACTGCTTTGTTTTGAACTCTCTCACACAACAGACACGGAAGATAAGACAATGCTGAATAAAGTCGTCGTTTTTGCTATTTTTGGACCAAAATGTATTTTCGACGTTTCAAAATATTCTAACTGAGCCTCTGATGTCACATGGACTACTTTGATGATGTTTTTCTTACCTTTCTGGACATGGACAGTAAACCGTACACACAGCTTCAATGGAGGGACTGAGAGCTCCCAGACTAAATCTAAAATATTTTAAACTGTGTTACAAAGATAAACGGAGGTCTTACGGGTTTGGAACAACATGAGGGTAAGTTATTAATTACATAATTTTGCTATCTGGGTGAACTAACCCTTTAACACCTCTGTTTTTTTTCAGAATTTAGCAGTAAGAAATTACTCGTCATCCAGTTTTTTATATGGACTATGCATTCCATTCGTTTTTCAAATTGGTGTGTTTCACCGGGCCGCAAAGAAATATAGAGCTGAGTATCATCAGCATAACCCTTACGAAAAATAACCATGGTTTTATTATAGTAAAACTGTAGTAACCCATGGTTTTTTGGCGTGTTGACTACCATTTGTATAACCACAGATTTACTACAAATACCATGGTTAAACTATGGTTAATATAGCAAAACCATGGTTAATTTGTGGTTACCATGGTTAAACTATAGTAACCATGGTTTTTTGGTTTTATTTGTAGTAAAACCATGGTTAATTTTCGTAAGGGAGTGAAAGCTAACACCATGTTTCCTGATGATATCTCCCAAGGGTAACATATAAAGCGTGAAAAGTAGCGGCCCTAGTACTGAGCCTTGAGGTACTCCATACTGCACTTGTGATCGATATGATACATCTTCATTCACTGCTACGAACTGATGGCGGTCATAAAATTACGATTTAAACCATGCTAATGCACTTCCATTAATGCCAGTCTATGTCTATGCAAAATAATGTTGTGGTCAATTGTGTCAAATGCAGCACTAAGATCCAATAAAACTAATAGAGAGATAACAACCACGATCAAATGATAAGAGCAGGTCATTTGTAACTCTAAGGAGAGCAGTCTCAGTACTTTGATACGGTCTAAATCCTGATTGGAAATCCTCACATATACCATTTTTCTCTAAGAAGGAATATAATTGTGAGGATACCACCTTTTCTAGTATCTTGGACAGAAAAGGGAGATTCGAGATTGGCCTATAATTAACTAGTTCTTTGGGGTCAGGTTGTGTTTTTTTAATGAGAGGCTTAATAACAGCCAGTTTGAAGGTTTTGGGGACATATCCTAATGACAATGAGGAATTAATAATAGTCAGAAGAGGATCTATGACTTCTGGAATCACCTCTTTTAGGAGCTTAGATGGTATAGGGTCTAACATACATTTTGTTGGTTTAGATGATTTAACAAGTTTATACAATTCTTCCTCTCCTATAGCAGAGAATGAGTGGAACTGTTCCTCAGGGGGTCTATAGTGCACTGTAGCTGGCGGCTGAATGGTTACAATTTTATTTCTAATAGTATTAATTTTAGAAGTAAAATCGTTCATAAAGTCATTACTGCTGTGATGTTGGGAAATGTTAACCCTTGTTGAGGCTTTATTTTTCTTTAATTTAGCCACTGTAATGAATAAATACCTGTGGTTATGTTTGTTTTCTTCTAAAAGAGAAGAAAAGTAATCGGATCTAGCAGTTTTTAATGCTTTTCTGTAGGATAGGTTACTTTCCCGCCAAGCAATATGAAATACCTCTATAAGATAAAGATTAAAGAGAAAAAATACAGCTACACGGAGCTACGATTAGCTACAGCAAGGCCAGCAGGCCAACAGGAAGTAGAGAAAACACTGTCCAACAGCGACACCCGCAGTCAGGGAGTCAGTGAGCACTTCAACAGTCAAGAAACCATCACTGTCTGGGCCGACCAGAAGCCGTGGATGACAGGGGAGATCTACAGACTCCTGAAGACACAGAACTTTGCCTTCAGAGCTCTCTGCTGAACGAGCTGAACACCTTCAGAGCTCACTTTGAGCAACAAAACAGCACCACTGCACAGAAGACTCCACCTCCTCCCGGCGACCAGGTGATGACGCTGACCCAAGACAGTGTGAGGAGATCTTTCAGCAGGATCAATGCACGCAAAGCTCTGGGTCCTGACAACATTCCTGGGCATTCCTGAGACACTGTGCAGTGGAACTCACTGATGTCTTCACAGACATTTTCAACATCTCACTTAGTCAGACTGTTGTTCCCACATGTTTCAAAACTTCCACCATCATTCCAGTCCCGAAGAAGCCATCTCCATCCTGCTTCAACCGTCTTGTTGCACTTACTCCCATCCTCATGAAGTGCTTTGAACGGCTAGTCATGCACCACATCAAGTCTGCCCCCCCCCCCTTGGACCCCTTCAAGTTTGCATATTCGTTCAACCGGTCGACCGATGATCCCACCTCCGCTGCCGTCCACTCAGCACTCACACATATAGAGAAAAAAGACTCATACGTCAGAATGCTGTTGTAACGTATGAGCTGTTCATTGATTCATTGGTTCTGATCTAATGAATCATGGTTCGTTGAATCTAAAACAATACACCTTCCTTGGCTAAAACCCAAAGCTTTTAGCTTTTGAATTCAGGCATATAAACCAAACTCTGCAAGCTGAAGGCCTGGCGCCAGCATGGCTAGGTTTAAATTACTTTTTTACACCCCCCCCCCCCCCCAAGGCATAAGAGACCTTCCACAACACACACACATACATACACACACACACACACGTTTCTTTACCATCATCATGTAAGTTATTACTAAGATGTATTTTGATAGGTTTGAGTGTTGCATAACTGGTTAACTCTGTTATGCGGGGGTTATGATTTTCTGAGTTGTAACTTTGAAATGTTTTTGGAATTAATGTTCTCAAATAGAGTCTGTAGTTTCTAACACTACCTATGACCAGGTCATAAAACTTTATGACCCAACTGGGATGAACAGGAAAGCCCAGCTTGCTGTCATTCTTGTAAGAAAAGAGAAAAGTACCTTTTTAAAATGTATTCTAACTGCTTAACCGTCTGCTTTTGACTGACACATTCATACATAGGAACGCATGTAAAATGTATTTATTCTGGAATTACCAATTTGATAGAATATAACTGCTGAATTCTGATAACACCATAACTCACGCGAGTGGGTGTTTCCTCAGAGACAAAGGAACTTTTTCCCGCTTCAGATCGCGGACGTTGTTCGCGCGAACAGAGGCTTGAACCAGTCGCTCGAACTGACCCAGGAAGTAGGAAGGAAGGAAGGAATTTTGTGATCGTGCCTATTCTCTCTCACCTTCCTCTCTTATTCTATCTCGCTCATCCTCTCTCTCTCTCTCTCTCTCTCTCTCTCTCGTCTGTATCCGTTATGTCTTGTATTTGTTTAAACTGTTTGTATTGTTATACAGTGCTTTGTAATGAGTTATTGATATATACAATTGACCTATTTTTCATTTTCAATAATTTTAATGCAACTGTCATATGAGACAATATTAGTCATATTATTGATTAATTATTAAAATTCCCTATATATAATTTGAGCTAACTTTAATGTACTACCCAGCGCGGCAAAATGTTTTGATGGAGGAACGCGGGCATTTCAAACTTTGTTTTATGAGCAATTCAGTTTCAATCTGTTTATATGGTTATTAATCATTTCTGCACGCGCGATATGAAATTATGAAACTGTGAGATAAGTCGCAAGGCGCGAACTCACTCCTAACTGACTGAGGCAAAAAGCTGATCAGTCAGCACATTAACAGTTTCCAGAAATACCTAACAGTATAGTCACTGTTATTTTG